>NC_085057.1:21206760-21352824 GCF_963662255.1 Cinclus cinclus | reverse complement strand
GGCAAGAACCGTTCACAGCTCTCTATAAGGGTGGGAATTTGGTGTCCTTTACCAGGCAGGACTGACAAAACCAGACAAGTGCAGATTAATGAGGAAAAATTCAATTGGCTTATCCCACAGTTGATATTCCCTTGGACACTACCTGTGCGTGCAGTGAGGATACCCAGAATGAGAAAGCATGGATCACAATGGAAAAAAGTGAATAAAAACATTCCAAGCAAAACACACCTGTAACAGTAATGCCTGCTTTAGTAGAATAGGAAGAAAAGCAGCATTCTTTGATTTGAACTGTGTTTACAGTGGTGAAAGAGAGACAATAGAATGAGCTTTTGGGAAATAGGACAAGCTGCCACACGGGGAAAGTGCAGGGAGCAGGAGAAGGAAGAGGAGCATTTTCTTCACCATCTCATAATTTTTTTTTAAAATTTCAAGTCATGCCAGCTAAGCAGTCAGTCTGGAGCTTCTTGGTGTAGTCTGCACTGCAATAGTTCTGAAAGCTTTTACATTGTTTTTGCTTCCTGTTTAGAATCACAGGATCATTAAGGTGAGAAAAGATCTCCAAGATCACTGAGTCCAAACTCAGAACACCACCTTGTCAGCCAGACCATGGCTCTGAGTACCACGTCCAGCTGTTTCTTGAACACTTTAGCATTCCTTTGAAGCAAATGATTGGGATTAAGATTTTCTGCTTCTGTCTATTTCTGCTTTAAGCCAGGGTTGTGAGATGTTATGTTTGGATACTTAATTCTAAAAAAGGAAAGGCTGTGTTCTTTAGACTGCGAATTCAAATTCTGTGGACAAATACACCAGCAGTCTGGGCAATGGCATTTCAGCCTTTTCCATGGAGTTTCCTTGTCAGAATGTTTAATAGATTTGTCCCACTCACTTTTTCTGGTGGATTTCTTATTTTTGGAGCAGAGGTTTTCCAGCTGTGGCACTGCTAATGTAAATTGGTGCCTGTGTGCAGGCTGTGCCTCTGCCTGATGGCTAGGCCTGCTTTGGTGCTGTCCCTGCAGCAGGATCCCTGTTTTCCCCTCTGTCCTGCTGGACCTTGCTGTTAGGGAAGCCACCAGTTCTTGGTTGTGGGCAGTTCCTCCAGACAGGCCAGTGAGCCCTTGGGCAGGGGTGCAGGCGTTGCTCTGGCATTTGGGATTTGTGGAACAGCTCTCAGAGGTCCCTCTGCCAGGGCTCATGGATAAGTGAAGGAAGTTTGGAAGTTGTTCCCTGCAGAAAGCAGGGCTGGCAGCATTGCTGCTGGTTTTCGTATTTAAACATTGGGCAGGTGGTTAAAACAAACTCTTCAGAGAGTGCTTGTCACTAGGAGCTCATAGAATACAGAAACAGGCACTATTAGCAAAAAACCCCTAATTCTGGAGGGTTTTATAGCATTCAGGAAGAACTGCTCTTAAAGGTCTTTTCCAACCTAAATCATTCTGTATGTGGGGCTTAGAGGAGCTGCTCCCGGTGTTGCTCAGTGCATACAGAAGCTTTACATCCATGTCACACAAAAAGGTGTGTGTGTGTTTGTGTGTGTTCTGAAGGCTACTGGGTTTTTGTTGTTTGGCTTGGGGTTTTTATAAGATATCCCAGCTGAAACCTGAGGAAGCAGGAATTCAGTTTTATATCTGAAGAGGTCTGGAAGTGCAACTAAATAAACGGGGGTAATTTTAATGCAAAGAGTAAAGAATATGGGGTGTGGAAGGTAAGACAGAAAAAGAGGAGCTGCTTCCTGAGATCAGCCAGAAGAGCTGGGGCTGGGATTCCTTCAGACCTCAGCCTTGTGTTGACTTTTATGCTTGATAAGTTGATGTTCTGACATTTGACCAGAATGTATGCAGGTTAAAAACTGGGAGAAAGGTCCCCCTGAAAGTTTTGAGGATTTTCTAATCCATGAAAATAAGAGAAAGTATTCAATAAGAGAGATTATTCAATATGTTTAAGATCTCAAAGGAGAAAGTCCATAGTCCTCCTCAGCTCTGTGTTATGTTCAGTAAAACATGGAATATTGAATTTACTGCTCTGAATTTTTGCTGCAATGTAATAGAGTGCAATGAATTCCCCAGCGATTTGGCTACTTAATATTTATTTTGTATTTACCCAGTAGATTTTATCTGCCTAGGGAAGGCCCTCAACAGTGAGTTCATCTGAGCATTTAGCAATCTTCTGCTTGTCCTTGCTGCACATTTGGGAGATGATCTATCGTGGGTATATTTAGGAAGCAGACATGGTGAAATTAAATCACTTGGTCAAGGTTACAGGGAGAATTTGAGATGGATCTTGAAATTAAGCCTGGATCTTCCTAGCCCTGAGCTAATCCTGTTGCAGCATGGTCACCCTCTATTTGAAATCTCTTCTGTCATCACAGGTTTGTTTGTGGCTTTGGCTGAGTTTGCTGCAGCCACAAAAGGTCTGTGCTACCCAAGGGGACACTGGCAGAACAAGCATCCCCTCTGCCCCACCCCAGCTGCTGGGCAGAGTGAACTCCTACTCCTGGAAGAATTCCCAGTTTTTATGCAGGTTTAGAGCTCAGAAGAGCCTCAGTTGATCGTTCAGCTGGATGGAGAGGAAGCGCTTTCTTCCAGGTGGCATTCCCAGAACGTGTCGTGAAGTAGGAGTGGAGCTGGGCTGGGAATTGAAGGTGCTGGCCCAGACCTTAGTGCCAGGCAGTGCCACCAGAGTGGTCAGTGCAGAGGTGAGGAGGAGCCTGCAGAGGTCTTAAACTTGGGTTTTCAGTGTGTGGCTTGAGAAGTGATCACAGAATTGGGGTAGCACGGAGCTGAGCACAGACTACTGCTCAGCTCTTCATTCCAGGATTTTCCAGGATGATATAACTGAATATAAGATGTGTTAACTCTCATTCTTTTCCAGCTAAATATACATCTCTGGAGTCTTGTGGAGCTTGAGCTGATTGTGTGGGGATGGAGACGCAATGTTTTATGTAAGGTGTGTGTAGGAGATCTGAGAGAGATCTCCACAGGGATCATGTTGGAGCCTGTAAATGTGGGATTGGCTATTTACAGCTGAAGTGTGGGGAGAGAGAGGAAGGGATAAAGGATCTGAATCTCACTGTTATATTATCTCCAGAGAAGTGCTCAATATCACACTATTTGCTCAGTATAAACTAAAATTCATGCCTGATTTCATTAGGTGCTGTATTTATAAGAAAAAGGGCTATTGGTTTGAAAATGAAATTTCTAAGTTCACTTTCAATCTTGAGGTTTCAAGCCCTTAAAAAACCTAAAATTCCAGAGCTCTTTAAGGTTAAATCACTAAATCTTTGTAAAACTGTATTACTTTAACTTATCTGGATGCTGGTTTTGCTGTGTCCAACAGCAAACTTTTAGTTCCTCTTGCTGGATGCACAAGTCACTAATGGTGTTTTAAAATAATTACTTGGATTGGTTCTGTAAGGGATAGAAAAATGTGCCAGAATGATGTTCATTGCCTTGTACTGGTTAAACATTCCCTTCCTGGAGATGAAAATCCCTGCCTTGCTGCTCTCGTGCTGATTCTGCAAACACACCCGGAGTCTTTCACTGCTGGAACACCAGTGCAATCACTTTCCCTATTCATGGTGCCCAAATAAACCATGTGTTTAGGTTTTCTCATAAACCAGGAGAAAAGAAGCCAGATTTTCTTACAAGTGAGGTAATCTTGCTCTTTACAGACAGTGATTTCAGCATTTATTATTATTTTTGCCTTCCAGGAAACACAGGATCCAAAACTTGTATAAATTAAATATCCTTGTGTAGACCCTTGAAGGCTGTTATATCTCTGATCTGTGTAATTCATGCTTTTCCAGTGGGGTCCTTAAATGCCACACTGAAGGTCCTTCAGTAGATGGTCCTTCATAAGCCCTGGTCATCCTTCCTTCCAGGGCATTCATTGAGTTTCCTTCCTCAGGTGGTCTGGAAGTACCTCTTTTCACACCCTTCAAAATTATACCCCTTAAGAGAAGTTTACTGTTCTTAATAATGTGATCGATTTAATTTCTGCATAATTATATTTAACTTAGACTGAGAGAAGGTGAGTGATGTAAAATGAAGTTCTGTTTTGTCAGATTTTTGTTTTAGTAATCCTGTAGGGAGGAAGAAGAGGCATCCCCAAAGATCCTTTGATTCTTTCCCCAAGTACTTTGGAGGATAGACAAAGGAAATGTTTCTTTTTAATTCCCTACTAACTTGTTGTTGTTGTTGTTGTTGTAATGAAACTCTTCTGGATTTTGGGGAGGGCTCTGCTGGTGTCAGTGGCACAACTTCAGGGGACATTAGTGGGGGGTTGGCTACAGATGTGCTATGGGATTGGTGTTTTGGGGTTTTGTGCATGAGCAGGACTCTTGTTCGGCTATGAAAGGGTCTTTGTGATAACCAAGGAATACCTTTTTCTCTTGGGACCAATTTCTTTGGACACCAGGAGGGCTCTGTACCTCTATGAATTAACAGTGAGCTGTGGCCATGTCCTAGCACTGTGTCCAGTCCTGTGGGTTTTTCCCAGCCAGGCCAGGGAGTGCACAGCCCGCTTCCTCCCCAGTGAGTGGAATTGCCTCTGGAACTGCAGGTGCTGTGCCTGGCTCTGCTGAGTGCCCTGGATGGCATCAGGTTCCTCGAGAGGAACATCCTGGGCATCCCTGGGGTCCCCAAGGCAGCACCAACAGGGGAAACTTCAGGTGGCACCTGGGCTGTGCCAGTGCTGAGGGCACCGAGGGGATCATTCCTTAAGGGAGACCCCAGGAGTTCTGTGAAACAGGGAATCAGAGGCCAACAGCTTCTCTAAAATGTTTCCTTGAGAAACCACGGCCTTTTTAAAGGATAGCTGAGCTTGGCATTCAGATGTTTCTTAAGAGAATGAATCACTTGAAAATCAGTGCTAGAAGACACCTCAGCAGTTTGGGGAAGCTTCTCTTTGAGTCTTCTCTCCCAGGCACAGAAGTTACCAAAAATTCCATTACTTTAAAAGCAGAAAATATCAAATTGCGAATTATGTTCGTTATGTATTTTATTATTTGATCTCTTACACATATGATGATCTTCCATTGTTGCTCCCGAGGTGGACTTAATGAAATGGCTTGAGGAAAAAACCTCAGTGGGATTTAATTTTGCAAATAATGTGCTGAGGCTTCTCATCACTACTTTATCTAAATATAACACTGTGAGCATCTCTGGTGCTTGTGGATTAGAGGATGTTTGGAAGCTGCAGCAGCTCCCAGGAAACCCAATTTTCCTCTCCACAAATCGAAGTTAGGAGTATTAAATATAATTAATATGGAATATCTGTGTTTAACTGTTTTATGGTATGTAAGCACAGAACATTTAGATGCCTTTAGTGAACTAAGCTGAGGACACGATGCAGGACTGCACAATTTATTTTTATCCTCAAGGTCAAGTAACATCTTTGAGCACTGACATCAGTGTTCAAGAAATATGGGTCTTACCACACAATTCCCTTCAAGGTTAGGAATTTCCCTGTATGTATTATATATGTATACAAGTATATGCATTACTGATAATCGTCTTTTCCTTGGGCTTTTGAAAAGAAAAGCTGTATATTTTTAGAGACTGGAATGTCTGACTTAGAGAGCAAAACTCCAAGATACATAACAGAGACAGGAAGTTGATCTTTGTAGGACAGTGTTGTGTTATAGAAAGAAAGGTTATTTGTAGAAATAAATTAAAGAATCCTTCTGAATATGGGGATCCCAAGTGGAAATGTGGCTTAAAGTAGAATTTCTACCTAACTGATGGTGCTGGACACTTTCAAAATTACTGAGCTGAAATGGCAGATGAATTCCTAATGGACTTAAATTATCAGCCCATGCATAAACCACCTTGTAGCACATTAAAGAGGAGAAAAAAAATTATGCTCTCCTAGCTTTTACTGATTTACTGGCTTAAAAGCATTCCAAACTCTCCCTCTTATCTTTCCTTTTTTGGAGTGATTTAAGCAAACTTTGCAGATTCATTTTCTCAACCTTCTAGTGAGGCTTTTGTGTTTATTTACTAGTAAATTACTTTTTATTTTTTTAATGATTTTCACTCATTATTTTTGTTTATGGAGATGAGGATGCATGTGGTTGATCAGGTGAGGGCAAGGAGGAGGGGTGGTTTCTGCCAGCCTCAGACAGGAGGAGGCTGTTGGGATTTTATCACTGTAATCTGCTAGTTTATTACTGGACATTAAGACATCGAAAAGATTTATTTGGAGCAGAAACCTTGCTAAGAGATCATGCCTGTGAGTTAGCCCTGGAAAAGGGGGATGGTGATGTTGGTCGTCCAGGTGGAAAAGTTCTGGATGAGACCTTGAGTTCTGGGCTCTGGAATTTGCCTGCTGGTCCTGGAGCATTTCCCAGTGGTGCCTGTAGCTCTGTGGAGGGGAATTTGGCTGGATTTGGGATGTGAGCTGACAAATGACCCACAGTGAAATAAATAACCAGACTTTTATTTCCCCTGCACAATGCTACATCCTGTTCTCAGTGCCTGCAACAAATTGTTGCTGGTGCAGAAAAGAACAATTCTGGCTCTGAAGAAAGGGAGGTAAAAGTGCAGTCAGTAAATCATCCTAAATTCAATCAGATCATTCAAACCTCCCAGGCTGTGCTCTCTGGTAGGTTCAACCTGGCTGTGACCCAGCCATGGCCAGGAGTTGGGCTCAGTGCTCTTTGTGGGTCCATCCCTGGATATTCTAGAATTCTATGAAGTATGGGTTTGGGTTCCTGCTTATTGGTCTTTTGGTTCTTGTATTTCCTGGCTCCTTTATGGGGGATGGGAGAGGTACTACTATGCATTGTTTGTCCCTAAATCCCTTCTTGACACATTTCTGACCAAATAAAAGGAAGATATTTTTTGTTTCTTTTTTTTTTTTTTAATAGCTCTTCCTGAAGCAATTGAACTTTTCCTCTTAGTGAGGAATCGGCAGCATATCAATATTGTTGGTGAAGGACAATTTTAAAATAATGGACAGTTGGAAGGGTTATTTAGCTAAGGGAAATGCTATAAAATGTGTCAATTCTGTTTGGATGTGTGATTATTCTGGACTAGATATTGGTGGGGTTTTTTTCTCTAATAACATTTTTGTTCACATGTTCACTCTTCTGCACTGGACAGACTCCTTTACTCTGCAGTAATGTTTTGGCAAGCCCTAAGCCCATTTGCTTCAAAAAGTTCTGATATTTTGCAAAATCTTCATAACTGTTGTTTCATAGTGTTGCATCTGGGGTTAAGGAAAAGCTCATGGATCTTCAGGACATGGCTCAGTCTGGAAGCCAAGCCTGACACTCACCTAATTTTCATTTAGAGTGTATTTTTGTTTCCTATACTGACTATATTTATTAGAATAATATTTGGGTCTTGTATTTAGCTTAATATTTAATAATGTGAATAAGTATTTTTGTGCAAATTATATGTTACATCTCCAATTTTCTATAGCAATAATTCTTGAGGCTTTCTTATTGTAAAGCTCATTCTTTGCTGAAGAATTTGTATATTTATTTCAAATCTAGATACAATTGTGAATACAAATTCTGAGTTCTTAGAGGACAATATATCTGAAAGCCATAAACAGCCATTTTGATAATTTCAGATCAGGTTTGACTCAATAATTGCTTAAACCCTTGGGTTGGCTTTTGTGAGTTATTCCCAGATGTTCCAGTGGGATTGAAAGGACTGATTTCTTGCAGTTCACACGTGTTTTGTTGGTTTTGGCTGAAGTGGAGTCATTCTGTCAAAACTGCCATGCAGGGAAGGGTAGGACTGGTGTGAAACATTTTGGGCTGTACCAGTGTGTTCCAGCCAAGACCAGTGAGCCCTTCCCAGGCTCTGGGACCAGTGTGAGTTCCCGCAGTGAAGGGGTGGCAGTACCAGCCCTGGTGACATCAGCAGCACAGAGTGACCGGTTTGGCTGAGTTGGAGGTTGTGGCACAGGGAGGAACATCGAGGTTCTTGATGATTTGTGGGACGGGAGAGCTCCAGGTCCTGCTTCCACCCAGAGGAGCACCAAGAGCTGTGTTTGGCTTTGTGGCCCTGCAGGGAGGAGAGCCCCTGGTGCTGGGCTGTGGGGACACCCTCTGGAGGTGGTGGCTCCAAGGTGGCCCCAAGATTCCCATGATGGGGCTCTGGGCTGCCCTGGGGTTACCTGTGGCTCACGTTCTCAGGCAGGATGATCAGCAGGGCACAGATACCCAGGGCTTACCAAAGCTTAACAGGTCAGATTGCTTTGCCCACTAAGCTAAACATAGCCTTTTATCTCATTATATCAGGAAAACCCTCTCCTCAACAGGAAGCAGTCACTGCAGGTGATTAATTACTAGGAAACGTGTATCAGAGTTAGATTGTTTGCTGAGACACCAGAAGTCCTTTTTTCATAGTTTGCTAAAATTCTGTTCTCCTGGAGTACAAATTGTTGAGAGTGATTGAACCTTGTCCCACCATTGTTCCCCTTTATGTTAATAATTTGCCTTTATTTGAGTAATAAATAAGGCTGATCTATTCAGAGCCATTTGACAAAAAGGCTACAGTGGGAGCTACTGTGTCAGCCTAATGAGATTTATAGTCAGGAGATCCAGATATGTAGGAATAGTCTAGTCTGCATATTGAAGAATCAAAGCTTTAAGTTCTCAAAGGAACATGCATTTCCTTAGTAATATGAATAACAGCCCATATTTGTAATTTAATTCTCTGCTATTATTTCTCACTGTCTAATCTGAAATATGACTGGAAATAGAACAATGGTGGGCTGCCTTTTTAAGGTGCAGTCCAAGGTCATGGTGTGGCCTGGCTGTGTAAAGGGGTACCTGAGGTTCATATCCATGTTACAGTCATGCACAATTTCATGGCTAAGGATGCTCTTTCAAATACATCCTGCTCAGGCTATTGTTTTCAAATGGAAGATAAGTGGTTACCTGTACAGAAGTTTAGCAAATAAGAAGGAAACACAACTTCTAGAACATTATGATAATAGTTGGCAACAGTGATATCAGAAGGTACTGAACCAAAATTCTAATTCCAAACTCTGTTTTTTTCCATGGAGGACAGTTTTGATGCAATAGAGGGATGAGTCCATGTAACCCATCTACTTGTGCAGAGTTTCACCCCTATTTCCAAACATCCTTCAAAGTCAGGTTGTCTGAAATCTGCAGTTTGATATAAGTTTATGTGACCCCTTTAAATTGTACAATCCTCTAATTTGGGTTTAAATGACTTGGGATTAAATTTCTCACCTCCATCAGGATCACTGATATGAGACTTCAGAGGGAGAGTATCCAGAACACAGGGAAAGGAATTCCTGTGGTGGAAACCACAAAGGACTTGAATCTCCCCCCCCCCCCCCAAAGTATCACTGTACTATGTTAAATAAACAGATTAATGTTGGAAAGCAGTTGGCACAAATTCTGTTTTGAGAACTGGCATTTTATGGGATTTAAATGCCCATGGAATGAAGAGGGATTCCTTTGCTGCCTGTCCACAGTTCCCAAAGTGGCACCTTCACGAGGCTGCTCTTCAAAGCTCTTGTCAGGCCACTCTATTGGTTGGTCTAAGATTTGTTCTGAGTGTCAGCAAATATTTCCTCATCTACATGTGAGATGGCAGATTCTGTCTTTAAGCCAGAAAGAGGGTTGAATGCTGGTGTAAGACAGGTTTTGTATTCTTAGGCCTGTCTTAGGCTGTTGAGAAGCTGATTTCAGCAGTGGACTCAGGTTTAGCTGTGTCAGCTGTTGCAGGTCCTCACTCTGGCCAGGGCAGATCCCTCTGGAGGAGGCTGCTAAGATGCTTCTCTGTCATTGCTGTGCTTAGGCTGTGGCAGTGAGCCAGGTTTACTTAAGCTGTACTGGGAAGCTCAGACTAGTTAATGTTTCTTCCTCAGGTTTTTTTTTGGGGTGATCTTGGGAGCTTGGTTTTATTTTCTGAGTTTTAACCTGTGGCAAGGAGGAGACAGCAATGGCAGCCCAGCCTTGCAGGCATCTTCTCTTTGTGGGCATGGCTTTTAGATGGTGAAAGAAGAAAAATTGGGATATTTATAGATATTGAATGGTGGAGATTGAAGGAGAGGGGGGATCTGCAGTGCTGGCTGGCTGGTAGTTTTCCTTTCAGATATTGAAAAAGCTGGGATGCTGGTCAAGGGAGTGAGCTGATTGGAGCTGCAATAATTTATCAATCAGAGCAAGTGGCAATTTGTACAGGAAAACAAATGTGGCAGATAAAATAAAGAGTTCAAGGCAACCACGGGCTTCCAAGGTTTAAATCACACAGCGAAGGGTTGGGCTTGGACGGGATCTCTGGGGCTCTCCCAATCCTAGCCCTGTGCCTGGATTAGCTCCAGAACTTCCCCCAGCACAGCCAGGTGTGCCCAACACCTTCCCGCAAGGGCAGGGAAGGGTTAACCAAGCAACCAGCTCTGAAGCGCTGTAATTTAAACTCGGGAATACACTGATTTTATATAGTTAGGGAAATTGAAGCACAGTGGGATCAAGTGACCTACTAACATCTCCCAGTCAGGAAACAGCAGGGCAAGTCCTTGAGTGTGACTGTTCTGAGGTCCCTCTCCTCCACTCCTTTTATTAGGTCATGTTGCTTCCCAGGATAACAACATGTTTGTGTAGTTTGGGAGCGCAAGCTGTTTCCTTGCAGAAATATTACTGCTCTGTGCTCCCAAACTGGAGAGACTCCGAATCTGAAAACAGATTTAATCCCTGTTTTTAAAAATGGAGCAAATGAGGTTTAAAAATTTGAAAGGCTGCCAGTCTGCTGTTCTAGTTTAAGTATCTGGGTCATGATTAGGAAAATATTCGCAATCTGCCGCTGCTTTCCAGTACCATTCCTCTGATCGGACAGCATCACTGGAAAGGAGGGCCTGGTCCCCAAGACCCTGAAAGAGGAGTTAAAATTATGTTTCTGTATTTCCTGTCATTAATTATTTCATAAAGACTTTGAAATGTGCTTGCGATATCTATCACCAGTACATATGGAATTAAAATTTTCTCCAAAGAAATAAGGTAGGCTCTTTTGCCTCCGAATATAAATTGGCAGTCCAAGTTTTACAGGGGAAACAGTTTTTTTTCAAGTTACAGTTTAAGGTCAACAGCTGAAGTCTCATTCCTAATATATCCCGTAAGCATTATTGTGTTTTTTAAACTTAGTCCCAAAGAGCATCTTTCCATTTTTCTGCTCCATTTCCGCTCCTTGCCCCCAAGTTAAGGTGTTAAATTGTTTTTCTGTCAGAGCTAAATAACATGCTGCTGGCTGCTTTAATAGGCATGAAGATGTGCTGACAAACCCTCATTTCAGATGGTGTCTTGCTTTGCAGGGCTTTGCTATTAAATTTGATTATGAAATATCTCAAAAAAGCACCAGCCAGCGTTGCAGCCATTTTGAGCTGCACGTGCTAGAAGCCAGGTTGGAAAATGTTAATACTTTCATAGTTGTGTCCAAAAAGTAATAATAATAAACCCCCAACCCTTTACATTCTGAGCTCAGAGTGTTCCTAGAGGTGCTCTTTAGTGGCTGTGCTATTTTCAGGTCTGCTTGGAGGGTACCTGCTCTGGATAGCAGCTGTTCCCTGGGATTGTGGTCTTGTAACTTTGAAGGCAGTTAAGCAGGTGTCAACCTGGAACCAGAGAACTCCTGGCCCTGCCTCAGCAGTGCTGGGGCTCAGGTTTGGGCAATTTCTGAAGAGTTTTCTCTGGGGAGCTTTAAATGAGGTTTCCTCTTTGACCCAAGCTCCTTGATGCACACCCAGGGCAGGCTCCAGTGTGATGCATGAATCCAAGGCTTGGGAGCTCAGCTCCCACTCCAGAACTTGCGTCCTCTAGGATGGAGATCAGCATTAGTGCTTGGCCTTGGCTGCAGGGTGGCAGCATTGTGGTGGAGGTAGAACCAACACAGCCCTGTGAGCGGGCTCCAAAGAAACTTCCAAAATTCATCCCGGCTTGTCCATCTCCCCATGTGCTCTGATGCTTCGGAGGCCAGCAGTGAGCACTGGGAATATTCATGTGCAAAGTTGGTAGGATTTGGTATATAATGAAATGTTCAGACTAAGGTTTTCTTTCCCTTTTGAACTTTTTTTTTGTTGTTGTTTTTGTTATTTTCCACCTCCTCTTATTCCCTTCCATATTCTGTTAATTAAAACTAAGAATTAGAGTTTTTTCTGATACAGACCTTAGGATTCTGCCTCTGGCCTGAAGTTTCTGTAGTATGACAGAAAGCCTTTGAGAGCAGCACTCATCAAACTGGCAACAGCCAAATGAGTGGAACGGAATTTTTATGTTGTGTGGAATTTCTTTAAGCTATTCCTTTCTTCTTTCAGGAAAGACAGGGTAAGAAAAACGTCTGTGTCAATCACTCTTCTCTTGCTTTTCAAATTGTCTTTAAAATTTCTACCACAAAGATGAATGTCAGTAGCCAGATAATTGCAGATGTCTCAGTATCTTCCTGCTTTTCTGACAGAGCAGTAGAGGTCACCAACATATACGGGTCTGGGACCTCAGCACAAGACATTCAACTCCAGCACTGCTTTGTTTAGTGCTAGGATTCAGTTTGAGCTGCACTGCAAACTCCTCACAGCTGCAGTTTGTACTGAAAACTTCTGAAAAGGGGACACGTCTCTCTGCTTAATATAACCCAAAGTCACTGCATCTGGTGTCCTGGCATGCATGTAATTGCCTGTAGCTTCCGAATGATAAAGGCAGTCTTGCATGAGAAAATTCTGCATTGATCCTATAACTGATTTACATTCTACTTCGTTAAGAAAAAATTGATCAGCATAGATAAAACTCCTGATCAATGATCCCAGCACTTTTCTTTTTTTTAATAGCTTCCATTTTGGTGCAGTGCAGACTTTTGGTTTAACTGGCTGAATTGATATTCTGAGCAGCGAGTAAGGCAGGATGACAGAGCATCAGCGCAGCTACTCCTATTATTGCTCAGGGAGGTGTGCTCCTGCCCACCCTGGCCAAGGCACAGGCAAGCCGTGAGCCACTGCTGTCCTAGGATGCTACAGAACACATCCCAACTTTTATATGTACTGTTTTATACATTCTTCCTCCAAAAAATGGAGATATTTTCTTGTGTTTAGTCACTCTCAGGATTGAATGGTTTGAGGCAGGGAAGTTGAAGTTGTAGTTTGGACATGGTACATGTACTGTTCACAGTTTCCTTTGAAAAAAAATAAACGATTACACAGAAAATGTTCTGCTTTTCAAAGGACTGATGTCTCTGTCTTATTTTTGATATTTGGGTTTGTTTTGCACTGCCATAACATGGTATTCCATTGGAAAAGCCTTTTACACTTCTGAGTACTGTATGTGCTAATAATTCAAAATAGCAGATACATAATAACTCAGAATGGATGGTGGGCAGCTGTAGATAAAATGCAGTGAATCCCCAAAGTGTGGGGCTGTCTGGAAGAGGAAGAGAAAGAGAAGGACAGAGAGCTGCTCTGGCATGTGTGTGTGGTTTTACAGCACATGCTGATGTGACCAGATCAGATTAAATGGGGATATTTCCCTGTTCCTCCTTTATGGTTTTGGATTTCTGGCAGACATGGCAGGGGGACAAAGGGGGACAAACCCAAAACAAACCCCACAGCGCTACAAGGCTGCTTTTTTTTTTTTTTTTTCCCTCCTTTCTATTTTCCTTAGAATCCCCATTGTTCTTACATAAACAGAAAGAGCCAGGGTAGGGCGAGCGAGCCGGATCTTTGCAGAGGGTGATTATGAAGTAATTTGCAGCACGGACACGCCGCCGTGCCGGGCTGTCATCGCGGGCACAGCCCGAGCATCGCCGGGCACTGCGGGCTCCAGCCCCGCCGCATCTTGCGCCGATCCCCGCGCCCCCTTTCCTCCTCAGCCCTTCATCCCCCCCTTTCCTCCTCCAGCGGCAGTGATAGGACTTGACAGCCCTTGTCCTTGAAGGTTTCTCCCGTTTCTCAGTAAGTGGCATATTCCTGGTCGCTTGCCATCTTCCGTTTTTGTCATTATCCCAGGGGAAGCATTAAAAAAAATCGCAAATAACAAACATGGTGGTTCAGTCCATTTTTTTTTTTGTTCGTTTGTTTGTTGGTTTTTTCTTTTTTTTTTTTCTTTTTTTTTTTTTTTTTTTTCTTGCTGTCGTTCGTTCCCCCGTCCCTGCGGCGGTGTCCCCGCTGGCGGTGTCCCCGCTGGCGGTGTCCCCGCTGGCGGTGCGGGGATGCTGCGCTGCCTCCCCGCCGCTGCCGCGGTGGTACGGTCGGTCTGCAGAGCGGCTCCGCGCCCATGCCGAGCCCCGAGCCCTCCGCCCGCTAGCCGGGAGCAGGTTGCGCTGGGGAGGATGTCTTAGCCAAGTAAGTAGCGACATCCACAGCATGAGAGCAATAATGGTGGTGGTGGTGGTGATAATAATAATAACAATAATAAAAAAAAAAACAAAAAAAAAAAGAGTCGTTCCCCTTTCCGTTCTGAGCTGGTTTATTTGGCATTTTGCTGCCGGGGAAGGCGCGAGCTAATGGGAAGATGGTGTGGGGACTGGGGCTGAGTGATGCATTAGGTTTTGGTTCGTGCCCTGGGAATCTCTGCAAAGGTAATGCTGCGACTCGTGTAGATTATTCTGTGAGGTCAAAGAGAAACTGCATCGCTAAAAGGCTCTCTTGCATCAGAAAGCGTCTGCTGGGCTTCGGTAGGTTGAGAATTCAGCATGATCTTGTTGTTTTTGAAACGTATGGGATTGATTTTGATTAAATGAGTTCTTTAGTGATGAGGAAAACACGTGGATGGGATTTTGCTTTTATCATTGCTGGTAAGAATTGGATATGCCTTTTTTTTTTTTTTCTTTCAGAAGCTCACATTTCGCTAAAATGTGAGCAGTACACTTCGACTGTTGCATTTTTTTCTAACTTTAATGTTCTCTTACGATAGGCAAAGCTATTTCTTGTTAGAAAATCCTCATCTGGGTTCCTTTATAGAGCTGTTTGTAGTTTTTCAGTGCGTTTGTTTGAAAGCAAAGGGCATGCAGGTTAAAAGCCCCAAACATTGCCTTTGTATTGAGATGGACTAAAAATAATGTGGAAGAAACCGGGAATTTTCTGTAACTCCTTTTAACCATGCATGATGTTTCCTGTGGCAAGGTGGGGAAAGGCTTTCCTGAGGTGTATGGTATAATAATTAAGATCTCTGACAGATAGACTTTCATTTCTATTTATTTATTTATTAATTTCATCCAAAGAGGAATCAGCTCCAAATCCACCGAATGCTGCATGGGAAAAGCTTTTGGCCGCTCAGGAGGCATCCAGCGCTTTAAGAGAGAGCACATAAGATTCTGGGAGTCATTTCCGATTATGTAAAGGAAGATTCTGTGCGTTTGATCCGTGCCTGCGGCGCTGGCAGCTCCTGTACCCCGCGCTCCGGGCAGCAGCCGAGCTTTGCCCCGGCTCCCGGCTCCCAGCTCGCCAGTCCCTGGCTTTAGGTTGCCCCCTCCGAGCCGGGGCAGTTCCCCCAGCACCGCACGGGGTCCCAGCGCTGCCGGGGCCATGGCTGTGGGCAGCCCTGGGGCTCTCGGGCAGCCACCAGCAGATGCTTAGCCCCTTGCTCCCCATCCCTGCTGCAAGGTGAGTATTGAAGCGGCTCAAAGGGAAGGGCTCTGCTTTCAGGATAAACCGTTTTCATTTTACACCCCAGGAGCTGCATGCTCCTCAGGGTTTCTGCTGGCTTGACCCCCCCGGATTGCTTTCTGTTGTGGGTCTGGGAAAGGATTGCAGGGATGTTGCACAAGTTGGGGTGTCTGGAGGAGAGCTGGCACGTTTGATGTGGGAAAATTGCGCTTTTATTGCTGGGGTCTGAGGTTGATGTTAGATACTTGTGGTATGAAATTGATAACGAGGGGTTTTTGCTAGTATTTGCTTAGAAAAGGGATTACAGATCGATTTTGTAGTCCACATGGTTTTTTTTACTGCTGAGATGCATTCCTGATGAGCATTTAATTTGTGAGAGGTCATCCATATGCATGACTGGCTCTTGTACCTTGCTCTGGAATAACTGTTTGACTCAGGTATCCAGCAGGTCCTTGATCACAGACAGCTTTTACTTTGTTCATGCCCCTCTCATTTTAATCCAAATTGCTACCTGTGAAGAGGTGGTTCATATTTTCCCTGTAGTGCTGGTAAAATGAGTAAGTTTGCAAATAAGGCAATAAAATAAGGCTTGTAGATAAGTTGTGTAGGGCAATGCAGCATTAAGGTTTTTCCCTTTTATTTATTTTTTTTCTCTGTGTGGCACCTTTTCATCCTTTTTGTCTATGTGTTATCATTTCCCTAGAGAATTGATTTTGGCCGTCATCAATGCTAAATATACATTCATTTTCACAGAAAAGGTCAATTTTCTTCTCTGCTGCAAATCAAAACTGCATGATACTCCTCATGCTTTCTGCATATATAAAAAGGTTACATGCATGTATATTGGAACAGCTTGGAAGAGTTTCATGCTTCCCAGCAGGATTCCAGGTTGCAGAAGACATGGTAATGATGAACTAGGTATTACACTGTTCTTCTGAGAGCTGCCATGAAGTCACTTTTGTGAGTGCTTTTTTTCCTTTTAAATTTCATACCATGTATCAGAAAAGAGCTTGGAAAGATTTTCTTTTCCCCTTTTGTCTTCGCCCAGCATTTAAAATGTACAGTTTATCTTTCCCAGTGCTGTTGGATTAGGGATGCAACATCTTTTGAATCCTATATATATATATATCTATATATCTATGTATCTTCCTGTCTGAATACAGCAACTGTGAGCATGCATCCTGCTAACAGATGAAAATGTTATAAGTTGTTTTGCTTTCTTTCCTTTTTTTTTTTTTCTTTTTTCATTTTCATCCTGCAGTTCACATTGTCAAATGCCAGTTGTGTAGGTAGTAATTCCTTCTTGCATTTTGGAAAAAAATGTAGAAGTCTTGACCTTGTAGCTCCCTCTCCCACTCACTGAGAGCCCATTGCACTGCAGTAGGACTCCAGCAGTGGGGGTACTCTACATGGACCCCACCTCCTTTAAGAAATCAAAATACTTTTACAGCTTGCGCCTAAAATCATGTTCTGAAGGGAAGAAAGTGGTTCATTTGATTAACCTGACTGGGAAACCTTAATACAGAGAGAGAATAAGCTGTCTTTTGCCAGATTTTTTCATTCTGTTTTCAAGGAGACACAATGAAGGATGTAATTCTCTGGAATTTAGCAAGTACTGCTCTGATTAATTACGTTCAGATTATACATTATCTGATCAAATGTCAATCTCCCCGCTCCCCTCACACATTACTGATTAATTTTAACGTGCCAGTTAAAAAAAAAAAAAAAAAAACAGCTAAGGATTGGAGAGATGTTTTTGTTCAATTTAGGTATTAAAATCCGATGCTAAAGCTTCCGCCAACCCCTCTGTGGGATCCTTGTGCTGAGGCAGACAGGGAGCAAAGACTCCGCTCTGAATGGAGCCTCCCTGGCAGTGCCGGCGGAGCAGCAGAGCTCGCTCCGTGTGTGCCGGGGCAGCTCCGGAGCCTCTGCAGCCCCTGCAGTCCGGGCTGGCACCCGGCAGCCTCAGCCCCTCCGCCCCAGCAGGGATGCTCCACGGGATCCATCCTCGCCCAGCTCCCTAGCCGTGCTCCAAGGTAACAGATCCTTAGTGGAGCAGTTGCATAAGAGAACAGCCTTTCTCTCTAGGTAGGTTATGCTCTGCATGCTGGATGGTTTTCGATATGCCAACAGAGATAAATAAAGGGCGTTGTGGAGGTTATATAAACATATAGGCTTTAATTTCATCCATAAAGCAACGGAGAGGCTCAGTGGCATTTTATTGTATTCTTTATTTGAAAGTTTGGTGCCCTTTTGTAGGAAATGTAAGCGTACGGTACAATTTTAAGAGCTGTAGGGTTTTTGGCTCAAGTTTTGCTGGTTTTCTGTTTAGGTTAAAAAGCATGGTTTTACTGTTGTACTTTTGATAAATAACCTCGGTTTTTGCATTAAACCTGGAGATTTGCTATTGAAGAAGAAGAACCAATGTATAAGAGAATGGTTGGGGACGAGGTGTATTTTAATAAATTCAAGAGGCTGTCAGCTCTGTGGAAGGCAGGACGTGTTCCCTCTGAACGCTGCACATGAGTGAACTATGGAGCCTCAGAAGGGATGTGGAATTCCCGCTTTAGGTGCCAGAGTTGGCAGAGTTGGGAAATGGTAACCAAGTTAGAAAATACTTCCCTTCTACCACACGGTGTATGAACAAGTTCATCCTGCTGGTAACATGTTTTTCCTTGTTTTTAAAATATTCATGGCACAGTTAAACCATCTGAGGGCTGTGCACCAGGCTCGCAGAGAATCCTAGAAACAGTTAATGGGAAAAGCCAGAAGAGGACCAGCAGTAAAACTGGGATTTCTATGGAAGACTTTGTGCATTTTTGGCCTTTTGTCTCCTTTGCCCATACGGTGAAGGTGAAATGGCTGGAGAAGGCAGCTGATTTCAGAGGCACAGAATTGTTGAGGTTGGCAGGTACCTCTGGAGATGGTCCAGCCCAACCTCTCCTGCCCCAGGTGAAGTCACCAATAGCAGGGCAGTGTCCAGTTGGGTTTTCAGTATCCCCAAGGATGGAGACTTCACAACCTCTCTGGGGCATCCATGCCAATGATTGGCCACCCTCGCAGCTTTTGACCTTTAAATGGAATTTTCTACCTTTGCTCTTCTTGCCTTTTTGCCTTTCACTGGACACCATTGAGAAGAGTCTGGCTCCATCTTCCTCACTTTCTCCCATCAGCTGTTCATTGACAAAGTCTCCCTGAGCCTTCTGCTCTATGGGCTGAGGAGTCCCAGTTTTCTGAACCTCCTACCTGTGTGTCAGGTGCTCCAGTCCTTTCGTCACCTCTGCATGCCTTTGGAGGACTCTATCCAGGAAGTTCAGGTCCCCTTTGTCCTGAGAGCCCAGCCTAGGTCGGAGCACTGGGATGTCCCAGCAGTGCTGCTGGGGAGGGAGGCAGACCTGAGCTGTGAGGACACACCGCTGGCTCCTGCTCAGCTTTGGGTCCAACAGGAACCCCAGGGCCTTTTCTGCAGAGCTGCTACCCAGCCAGCTGGCCCCCAGCCTGTCCTGCCTCAGGGGCACAGCTTTGCCTTTTCCTTTGTCGGTCGTCCTGGGATTCCTCTTGGCCCGTTGCTCCCGTGGAGAGGCAGCTCATCCATCTGGTGGCACAACCACCCCTCCCCGTTTGCCCAGTCCGTGCCCTTGCTCAGGGTGCTCTGTTCCTTCATCCAGACCATTAATAAAACACTTGGCTATTGCATCGAAAGAAATCCCTTGGAAGAAGAGGATTAGAGCTGGAACTTCAATTTCAAGATTTAGCCCAGAACTGAAGTGCTGTGTTATTAAAAGATGCCAAAAACTGGTCAATATCCTGAATACGTTTATGGTTGGGAGAGTGGAATTTGCAGTATTGAATGCCCAATGCATTGCATCAGCATCCCAGGCTTTGAGGATGAAACAGGAAAATACAGTGATTCAGATTTACTAAGAGCTTATTTTATATATTAGAGAATGAAGACTCACAGCTGATGAAGTAATTTCAATTGATAAATTCATTTCAATTAAAGTGAGTTAAAAATAAAACCATATGAAATGAATTAAAAATAAAATGAGATTTAGTCCAATCTGATTTGGATCTTGGTGAAAAATCTGTCACACAGAATGAGGAAACAGGATAGGGAAGATGCTTATCTGTGAGATGTTGGGCAAAGAGCTATTTCTGTAGTCCTTGCCTGTCCAGTTGACTGACCTTCCCAGCTCCTGACCTCTGAAAATTAGTTGGGCATTTGGAGAAAATGACACTCCTTATATACACACTCCATCTGGGGAGATTTTTACTCAGACAAGAGCTGTCTTAGTCTGACAAGTTCTCTTGTGTGCTTTGATTTGGATTGTGTTCCACAGTATGCAGACTTTGGGCTGCAGTTTAGGGTGAGATGCAGCATTTTAAACAGGGTTTGGGATTCCTCCTGTATCCCCCAGCTGAAGTCTTACATGACGGTTCCTGCCAGCTGCCGCAGGTGGGGCAGGGAATGACAGCCCACACTGGGATGGGGTGATGGAGTTTGAGATCCAACAAGGCTTTCACCCTACCTGACCTCACACACAGGCTGTCCTAGGCATCCCTCCAGGTTTTGTCTCCATGCATCTCCGAATTTCAAGATCTCCCCTTACTTGTCTTTCCAAACTCCCCTTGGTCTTCTGTCCTATCTCCACTTTTTTTTTTTTTTTATCCTGGATACCCTTGTTTTCTCAGAGACCACTTCTTTGTTCAGCTTCCCCTTTCTTCTGGAGCTCAAGGGGCCTCAGTTTTCCAAACCTCAGTGGTCTGGGCAGAACCCCTGCCTTGATCAGTCCCTTTGGTGATGCTGTCTCACCCCTCTGCACTAATTCCATGCTCCACTCTTTCTAGTCCAGGTATTCCCAAAACTTGTAGCCAACCCTGTGAGGCTGGAACCAGCAAGGAGCAGGCTCATGAAGGAGAGTAGAACAGTCTGGGACATCTTTACAGCCTCACACACATTGTGGGATCTGCTGCACCCTGCACTGAAGCCATCTGTCACCTGTGACTGCAATGGGGAGGTGTCCATCCCCGTTCCCTTGGCTGCCTCGGCCTTCCAAGCACAGCCCCTGCCATCCACACTCTTTGCTCAGCAGCTTTCTGTGCCTCAGGGGGCCTTGAGGGAAGAGTGATGCTCCTCAGAGGGGTGGTGGCTCTTTGGCACGTGCACTGATTCTTCTTGGGGCTGGATGAATTCATTGCAATGGTCGTGCTCAGTGTCTCACTAAACCTGGCACCCCCTGGTGCTGATGAAGCGCAATAAAATGCTCTGCCACCAATCTATCTTTCACAGAGGAACACTTGTGCCACACAGGTAATTAGAGGGGAACAGCAAATGCCAGGAGGCAGCATAGATCTGTGTCCTCTGTAAGTCAGTTTGAGAAGAAGCTGTTGTCCTGGCTGAGGGCATGCAGGCTTCCCATGTCCCTTTCCTCTGCTTGCATTGTAATGAACATTTCACACGTTGTTCTGAAAATGCCTCCAAACGATGTTTGATGTTAAGGGAGCAGCGAAGTGCAATTACAATGAAATGATGATTTTGTGGTGTTTTTCACAATGACACCAGACTCTCACCCTGCCTCCCCCAGTGCTTGAAGCAGTACCTATTTATGAGGAGTTGAGCTAACCTGGGAAATCCCAAGAAGAATTGCGGACTGCTCCTGAGATGCAATGCAAATTGTTGCAGTACCCATGGAGGACATTTGCATTATGGTAGGACTGGTTGTTTCTATAATGCTGTCATGGTGATTGTTATGCAGAGAACTGCAGGATAAAATGGTAGTGCTAAATCAGCAGTGCTGAATAAGATGGCTGAAAATGCCAGGAAAACAAACTGTTGGAGCAGGAGGATTACAGGAGGAATGAGATGCAAGACACCTCTCAGCTTTCTTGGGGACAAGCTTGTGGTTCTGCAGGTAATTTTCATGTCTCTCATTGAGAGTTTGGTGCCTCTCTCATCCCCACACTGTATCACTCAGCATCAGGCAGGCAGGACAGAGCTCCTGGCACGGAGGGGAAAGGCTGAGGGGTGCCCTGTGTGTCTTGGGCTGACTTGGAAGGATGTGAAAGGACTTGCCTTGGTATTTCCACTGCAGCATCAAAACTTCCCTTCAGGCATATGGGTTTTGAGGTGATGTTTTATGCTGAGTGCTTGTGGGGAGCTGTTATCCCCAGGGAGTTGGTGAGTTTGCACCACTGTTTGCAGAATGTTTGGCTTACTTGGTTTTAAATCTTGTTTTGGTTCATTTAAAATAGGACTGGGTATCTCTCTCTGTCCTGTGTGGTGCCTAAATATTATTATTATATTAAATAATAGGTGGAGAATGTGGAGGGGTTGGATTTATTTCCATGCTTGGGTTGTGGTGGGGAGACAAAAAAAGAGGAATATATATTTTTCCAGGAATATATGACATGACAAGAGGTGATGTAGACAGGGACCACTGGAGCCTGTCCAAAATGAAATGTTTTGGATATGCAGGTGGGACCTGGCTCCTCCCCAAGCTGGGGAAGGTCTGGGTGGGCCAGCTGCTCCCTGGGGCTGGCAACAGGCTTGACCTTGGAGGAGGGACAATGTGTAGAGAGAGACAAACTGTCCTCAGACTGTTCAAAAAAAAAAAAGAAAAAAGAAAAGGGACTCTCTGCTGCAAAACTTGAATTGCTGCCTATTGCTTTTGGTTATCTTCTTATAAATCTTAATGTGGCTGTTCAGTTGAAGCAAGAACAGTTAAGATGCCATTCCCTACCTTGGGATGGATCCTCCCCTCCAGCAATGTTTACAAAATAATGAAAAAAGAAGCAGCAGTCAGAGGAAGGCACATATAAAATCTGCAATGCAGAAAAAGGATTATATATTTATCTGAGTTCTCATGTAGACAGATGATTAATACAGCACCAGCTACAGAGTTTATAGCTTGGTGTATCGTTAAGGTTCCCTGTAACTCTAATGTGAAAAGATAATAAATTAAGTGTCCTCTTCCCTGCCCTTGTCCTCCTTTTTCTAGTTTCGAAATACACTTGGAAGTTTTAATCTGAAAACATGGTTCTGGTACCAGAACTGAGGATGGAAAGGAATGAAAGGGAAAATGGAAGGCATCTAAAGTAACTTTTTTTCCTTGAACCTTTTTAAGAATTAAAATTGAGTGCATGAGGTCTTGACGTACAAGCCTCATTTACATATCTGCTTTTGGATTAGGAAGGGATCTTGAAAAATATTGCTAGGAAAGTATTTTGGGTTTTTTTTCCCCACTTGTTAGAGAAAACTAACATACAATTTCTTAGTTGGGTTCAGCTTCCTTCTAAGGCAATCTTGTTCCCCTCCTTTATCTTCTCTGGAGTAGATGAAAGCTGCAGATACAGGACATGTTAAAGTTTTTAGTATCAGTCAGGTAAGTAGCAGTGCTTTCTGAGCTTTAATTGCCAAATCCTGAGAGAAGAATAATTGCAATATTTAAAGTAAACCTGAATTAGAATGCTGTGAAGGAGCAAATATTCAAGTAACTAGAAACGTCCACACATATTCCTTTTAGAGAAGGCACTTTATAGTGGGAGACAGTCCTGGTGAGTTTAGTGCTGTTGTGGGCACTGGGAATAAAGAGGATTAGGGCCTGGGATCTTCTGGAAAGCCTCTGTGCTGGGTTTATCCCATCCTGTGAACTCACCCCGCTGCCTTGAGGCAGAGCATGACCCGGGGCTGTGGCAGTGGCAGCAAATCAAAGTGGGATGGCAGCGCTGGAAGTGCTCACACTGACCCTGGAGAGTGCAAAGGGAAGGGATAAATCCTTGCAGGCAGAGAAGAAAATCCGTGTCTGTGTGTATGCACACACGTGTGCACATCTACACCTCTAAAAGCACCCAAATAGAGAGCAGCTCCTCTAAAATCCTTCTTGCTCCTTGGTTTACTGTGGAGTTTAATTCCATTCAAAGTTAGTCTTGCAGTGGTTCACTTGAAAACAATACCAATTTTGTACTGCCTCCCACACACAGATCCACTCCCTTCTTTGTAATTCTTGTTTGACCTCACAGCTGGTTCTCCAGAAACTTTCCTCTCAGCTGCCAGATATTTCTATTCAGGAGTTACCCTCAGGAGCAGCAGCACATTTCCATGTTGGTCTGGCTTTTGTGTTTGTTCTGTAGTGAGCACAGAGTCTCAAAGCTCGAGGCCTTGCTTAATTCAAAATTCTATATGGATTTGACTTTCTCTCCCATGACTCTGCCTTTTTACAGCGCCCAAGTTCCACCACAGCAGTAAGAAAACGAATATGGGAATGCCTGTGATTACTTGAGATAAAAATCTCTTCTTGGGAGCTATGGAGTTCATTCCTGCAAAGGATTGAACAGACCAGGAAATGAACCTCGTGCTCCATTAAGTGACAGAGCACCAATCACCTGTGGTGATGGCCATAAGGGCTCCATGGAGCTGGTTTTAGTTCAGTTCAGGAAGGAAGAAGTAGATTCTACTCATTTTCACCTCTTTGTGAGGAGAGCAGAGCAAATACGAGTCTAGAAATCGGGAATCCCCTCAAACCTGTTATTATTTATTATCCCCTCAAACCATATTCTTACATGACTTAAACTGAAGATCCATCAGGTTCCACGGGAAAGGCAGAAGCTGGGATATTCCATGTGTGCCCATAAGAAATAGACTTGTAAGGAAAGAATGTGTAGACAGTGGCAGCAGTTTGGAGGTTTTTTAATTCACATGGAGGATGGAAAAAAATCTCACTGTAATGAAAGTTCCGAGGATCTCTGTTATCAGTGGCAAATTCTTTTGTCTGCAAACAGGTCTTGACCCTGGCAAGCCCCAGCAGTGTTTCCGTGGGAGTTTCTGGGTGCAGCTGTAGGAGCCAGGGATGGAAGAAGGGTTTTATGGTCCAGCTCTCTGGTCCCACTGTGCAGACACCCCAGCACTGCCAGGGTCTCACCCAAGGAGTGGAATAAACACATCAACAGCTGGTGACAGGCAAGTAACCTGCTCCAAACCTGGGTGTCTGATGGGAAAATCTCTTTGGTGCCTTCTCAGAGCACATCCAGAGTGGCAGAGCTGCTGTCAATGTGTCCTTCACCCCCACACAATCCCCACGTCCCCAGAGCTTTGGGCAGCTTTTCCTCTCTGCAAACAGGAAAAAATATCCCATTTTGATTTCCCTCCCCATCACAGCCCAGAAAAGTTGATTTTTAGCATTCCTGTCTCTCTGATGTGTACCCAGAGGAGGGAGGGAATTTTGCTGTGTGTCTTTGCAGGACTTGTGGAGATGAGTTTTGAGAATTAAGGCTGTGCTGGTTCAGCCCGTGCTCGCGTTTCTCCACAGCCAGTGTCTCCCTGGAAGTCTTTTGTCTGGGATTTCTTGCCTGGCTGTGTGGAGCAGTCTCTCCCTGTTTTTCAGACTGATGGATGTATTGGTTGTTGCTTGTGGATCTTCTGCTTTCATTAGCATTTTTGAACAAAGGAATGAATCAGAATAAATCACAACTAATAGAAATATAGGAGCAGATTATCATTTTGCAAAGCTGAACTCTCTCAGAGGAGATTACGTATTTAAATTGAACAAATACAACTTCATAAATAAACTAAATTAAACATCATCTAATTTTACTTTTGAAGCCAAGCAATTTTAATCCATATGCAGCTTCTTGTATAAATATTTCCCAACTCCATTTTATTCTTTGAAGCATTCTTATTCATATTTAAAACCCAAAAATGTGCCAAATTGAACCACAGTTGTGTATACTGAATAAATGTAAAAGTTTGGGTATATTACATAATAAACTGAGAGTTGGCAGGAAGGAGTGATTACATTTGTGAGTGTCCAAGTAGTGTAAAAATGCTTTTGCAGAACCTAATATTTGTCTCTAAATCTCTCCGACTGATGGCATGCCTGAAAAATCCTTTTCATAAATCCCTTATGTATTGTTCAAAGGAAGCAATAGATGATTAGAAACCTATGTATTTCCCCAGGGATAAATTGATGCAGAAACTGTGGTGCTGAAAGCGTTGCCCAGCTGGTCTGGATTGTGAGCAAATTCCTGCTCATGGATGGAAGGGCTGTTTTACTGCAGAACTGATTCTTAGGACTGGGAGCATTTCAAGCCCCCCAAATATGTCACTGTGCCATTGCAAATGCACTTTATCAATCATCTTATTAGACAGGAAGAGTCTTTAAAAAAAAAAGTGGTAATAAGGTTGAAGAATTCTTGTTAAATGGTTCATATGATGTTCACAAAGCTGAAATGTAATTTCAGTGTACCCTGTGTTCAGTCTAAAAACCACAATCAAAAGCAATTTTCCAGAAATAAGCTTAAATACAGTTCTTTCTGCATGTTCATTAAATCACTATGTGCAGTTTGCAGAACTGTCCTATCCAATGACTTCAGGGGCTGAAAATGGTTTACAGTGCTTCTCAAAAATACTTCATTTCTAAGTAAACCAGATGTAAAATTACCAAGAACTTGGTTTACATCTAATATTTTGAAGATAGGACAAAACAAGAGAAGTGAAATAAATCTGCATCATTTTTCCTGGTTTTAATAGTGACCCATTTATTTATGAAGTTTTAATATAATGGTTGAAAATAAATCTTACAGGTAAGATTTATTTTCATAATAAAATCACTAAAATGGATAGTTGGGGTAAAAATTCTGCTTTTCTTATCACACTTAGATTTTTCTGGCAGTAGTTGAACACTGCTTTCCCCAGTGGCTGAAGTGAGCATTTGCTGTGTGTAGCAACAATGGAGTGGAGCTTTGGGAACACTGTCGATTAAGGAGTATTTGGGGAAGGTGCAGGGGCAAGGAGGCGATGCCCAGAGGGGTTTTTGGTGCAGGTGGCTTTGCTGTGGCCAGGCAGGGCTGAGTTTGACAGCCCCTGAGTGAGAAGATAAAGAACTGGACACTGCACGGTTCAATATGAATCAAGTGCCACTTTATTGTTCTCTTCTAACCCTAATATACAATTTCTCTACCCCTGCATGCGATCACACAACTTACCATTGGTAGAAACCTTCTTGCACGAGGCAAACATGGGGACTCTTCTACTTTTCATTGGTTTCAGAGTTGCTTGGCCTTCACCTATCACCTTCAGCTCTTCTTGTCTCACCCCTTGTTTCCCTGTTAGGCCACAGCTGTTCTTCTTAACGCTCCTTCAATGGCGAAGCTACAGGCCTAGCTCAGGCTCATAGAAGTGTCTATATCCTTTTCCTGGCTTGTTCACTGCATGTCCCTTTTCTCTACAAACATTCCCACACCTGATGGCACAGCCTGTGGTGGTGCCAGTGAGTTCCTGCTGTGGCTCAGAGCTGCTGTGCCAAGCAGTGCCAGCAAGAGCAGGGTAAGGATGCTGTGGCTCACCAGGCTGCCCATGGGCACGGGCTGGCTGGCAGCAGAGTTGCTCCCGAGCTCTTCCCTTCGAGGACCCGGCAGGAGAAGGGGTGCCACGGGCAGGGGCAGGGCTGGTGGGCAGCTCCCAAGCCGGTGGGACAGAATGCAGGGCTGGAATAGATGGATTTGTCCTTCAAAATGCAAAGCAGCCAGGAAGAAGGTGAGGAAATGTAAGCTGCTGTTGTTTGTTCCACCTTCCATCACAAATGAGAACTCCTGGCTGGGAATTTTGTCATATAGAATATGACAAAAATGCTCCTGGTGGTTCTAAATGCAAGCAGGTCCAGCTGAAATCCAAGTAAACTGCCTCTTCCCTAATGAAACGTGCAGCCCTGGATTAAGGAAGGTTCCTGAGGATAGTGTGAACCCTCCTGCATTAGGGCTGCTCCACATTTTCAGGATGTCCTTGAGTAAGTTTGCAGGGATGGTGAGATGAGAGGAGGGATAATTTCATTAGGAGAATGCAGCAAGGAGTGGTTCAAGAGCTGCACGAAGATATTTTGCAAGTGAAATACTCTAACAGTCCTGCGTCTTGGACATATCACAAATAATCAAGTACTCGTCCCCAAATGATGTGCTGGTGACAGGCATGTGCCCCTCAGGCTGGGGCCAGTGGGAGAGGTCAGCTGCAATGGGAAATCTGTAAAGAACATTAAATGAAAGCATTTTCTGCAAATAGCACTTAATAGATTTTGACAATTCTTGCAAGGCAAAGATTTGGCATAAGTTTGGTATATTTTTTGTAGTGCCTTCACCTGCAGAGAAAGAAATGTGAAAGCATAATTTAATGTAAATTGTCAAAACAATATTTTGACTTTTCTCCTGTGGACTGTAATTGTTCCCTTGCCACCAAACTCCTGGAAGCATTCCAGTCTTTATCAAACATACCTGTTGTTCTGGACATGATTAGATCCTACCCATCAACTGTCTGTTAGCTGCAAGAACAGATTTTTGCATATTCAGACCTTCTAAACATTGCTTACAAATAAAAAAAGGCTGATAAATCACCATATTTTTAATAGACAAAATATAATCTGACCTGTAGTGGCTTAGTCATCATTACACATAATCAATGTATTTATCATTTAAAAATGATTATTCTCAAACAGCTGTTTTTTACAGCATGACAAGGATTTGATATTGAATAATTAAGGCATGGAAAGTGTGGTGCTGCCTAGGAATCAGACTGACATCTTGGTCTAGAACATTAAATATTGTCCTATGCACAAAATGTTAATTGTTTTATTAAAATCTGTATGCATGAATCATACCTTAACACAAGGTAATGTACTTGCAACTCAAAATTACCTCATTTGAGCAAATGTTTCTAATCAAGGAGAAGTGGCCTGGTATGATGCTGTAGAATGGTTTGCCAGAGTTGTGCAAAGAATCTTTTTAACTGTGTTTTTGGGGCTTGGTGAGGTTCCTGCAGGAATTCTGACAGAGCCACTGTTGAGTGTGGTGCTGGTGGGGTTGCCTGGTGCCTTCTCTGGGATCACATGGGTAAAACCCAGCAGAAAGGAAAGTCAGGATTAGTGTCAGGCTGAGATTGTGCCATGGTGATGCTGGGAGCTGTGTAATTCCTGGTGGTGTGACTGAGAGTTGTCATCAGCAGATTGTTCTGGGGGGAAATATTGAACACAGACCTTGGGAATCACTGTGTGATTCTCCCTGCTTGCTGTGCTGGGGGATGCAGGTGTGCTGGAGGGCAGGGAGCTCTGCAGAGGGATGGGGACAGCCTGGATCCATGGGTTGTGTCAGGTCCTGCACTGGGGTCACACCAATCTCTGCAGCTCCAGCCTGGGGGTGAGCAGCTGGAAAGCTGGGAAAGGTCCTGGGGGTGCTGGGGACAGCAGCTGGACACCAGCCCAGGGGTGCCCAGGTGGGCAAGAGGCCAATGGCCCCTGGGCTGGGCTAGAAACAGAGAGGCCACAGGAGCAGGGCAGGGATTGTCCCCTGTGCTGGCACTGCTGAGGCGTCACCCCAAGTCCTGGAGCAGCTCTGGCCCCACACTCCAAGAAGGACCTGGAGGGGCTGGAGAAATTCCAGGGAAGGGAATGGAGCTGGGAAGGGTTTGGAGCCCCAGGAGTGGAGCTGGGAAAGGGGCTCAGCCTGAAGAAAAGGGGGATCAGGGGCAATTTCTGGCTCTGACAGGAAGGGACAGCCAGGGGTGTCGGGCTCTGCTCCCAGAGAAGAGGGACAGGAGCAGAGGGGATGGCCTCAGGCTGGGTCAGGGGAGCTTTAGATTGGGGAATTGGGGAAAAAAAAAACAAAACAACAGAAATCACTGGAAGAATGGTCAAGCATTGGGACAGCTGCCCAGGGAAATGGTGGAGTCACCATTGTTGGTGATTTCCAAAAAGCATCTAGATGTGGCACTTGGGGACATGGTTAGGTGGGATAACTCTTGGATTCGGTGCTCTCCGAGGGCTGTTCCAACATCAACAGTTCTATCCTGTTCTGGAGAAAATGTTCCCAAAGCAGAGTAGAAGTGGAAATCTTAATGATAGGTTTAACTGAGTCAGAATATTTTTCTGAAGAGATCCCATTAACCCTGTGGCTTCCCCAAAACCTTCATTCATCCTGAGATATCTCAGGTTTTGAACAGTAATATGTGCTGCAAAAGAAGAGATATCATTGACAGCACTTGACAGTGTCCTACATATTAATTAGGATCATGACCAATAAATTAATCAGAGGTTGAAGAAAAAAACTCCCAAACCTGAATTTATTAGAATTGCTTATTTTTATATGAATTTTTAATTTCGTCTGTCTAAAGAATTTCACCCTATATTTTCATATATCATTTATTAACTGTTTATTATGCCATGTTTTTTCATTCATATCTGTTTTCCAGAGTTCTAACTGAGATTATTTAATCTCAATTACCTTTGTAGTGCAGCTATACTAGTTGAGGCATTGGACATGTGTTCACTGCATCTTGACAAAAATAGCCAAAATAATTCTGAGTGACGGATTTGCAGGTTATCCATAAAAAAAAAAAAATAATAGTAAAAAAATCCCATGTTAAAGAAATTGGATGATGGAGAGAGGGCGAAATAACTCTAAAAAAGCTGTTCATGGACTCCAGTGACTTTCTTTGCAGCTTTTCCATATAATGATTAAAGTTTTGTAACTTGCTTTTGAATGTTGTTAGCAGCCCCACTCTGCTGGTTTCAAGAAGTCTGTGTGTGTGACACATGCGGTCTGTATATTAAATAAATCCTGCCTGTAAATAGACATTGGGAATTAGGAAGGGGCTGGATCCCGTGGGGTGAAGAACCCAGCAAAGATGGGATTGAGCACAGAGCCACCAGACTTTGGGTACCGAGAGAGGGAATGAAGTGTTTGTGTTTAGGAAATAAATGGAGCCTCCATCCTGAGATGCACTGGGAATTTTAGGAGTTTCTGTTCTGTTCTGTTGAACACTTTGTTTCACCTGCTGAAGGACTCCTTATGCTCACTTTTCCCTTTAAAACAGTTGATTGAAACTTTATTTTTTTGATGAAGTGGAACTGTGAGAAATAATTTGGATGTGTTCTTAGATGTATCACTTCTCTGCATGTGAAGATCTTCCAAAGCTCCACACAGAGTTTGAAATCCATCCAAGCCTTTTCATGTGTTTGCTCCTGGCTTTTACCCTTTTCTGAATGTTTGTATATACATAATATATTTCTAGTAAAGACAAAAAAAAAAATCTAATTATTTTTAAAACATACATGAGCTGGCTATCAGATACCTTTTTAAAGTTCTTTATTTTCAACTTTATTTTCTGGACAAAAAAATATTACTACCACATGTATTTCAGCTATGGGAAAAGCCTGTGGAAAATCAGCTAGGCAAATAATAATGGACCACTGGACCATTCTCCAGATGAGACATTTAATTTCATGCAAATTCAGACTAAAGCCTTTGAGAATATAGTTTATTACAGAAGTACCAGATGAATCTTTTTTAATTTTCTTTGACCTTGATTTTATTTATGTTCTGCTTCAGTTAACTCAATTCTTAGGAGCTCAAGCAAAGTGGTAACACACATTCTTTCAGTGTCACATTTCATCTCATGTTTTACTTTTCTCTTTATTTTCCTTTTCAAAAAGTCTCTCTCGTGCTTATGAAGATTTAACTAGAAACTGAATTTTAAAATATGGGGCAGTTGTCAAAATCCAAGCTAATCCAAGTTTTGTATGGCCAGTAGATGACAGAGAAAAGGGAAAATCCAGAGTGTATGTTGGAGACAGAACTGGGAATTCTATAAAGCTACTTTTAACTTTTTTTTTTAAGAACTATATGTAAACAAATATTTTTGAAAATGAGATGCATGGACAAATATAGGCAAAACCTTATCACGGTTTGAGCACAGGTAGTTTACAAGAGACTGTTGAGTAACTTGTTGCTTGGCCAACTTCGGGCGCTGAATTCTGCACTCTTAACATCCCCAAAACATTTCTTGACTCTGTGTGTATTTATGTTTATAAATATGTATAAAAGCTTTGGGGTTTTTAAAGAAATGCTTTCTGAGTTACCTGACCAGCCTCAGGGTGTGAGTGTTTTATTTGAAGTTGATTTAATCATTAAGCAGCTAAAATAGAACAAATCAATAAGCAAAAGCTTGTTTAGCAAAGTGGTGTAAATCCACCAGGCACCATTGTTGTGCTGTTTTTTTTATAGAGAGGAATGAGGTTGTAAACAGCAGAATTTGCCCCAAATGGGCTTCAGTGCTGCCACCTGAACTTATTTTGGGGCCTGGGGAGGAGAAGTTCATGCCCAGGTGTTGTGTCCACACCTGCAGTGGTTTCATGTCTCCATTGGAGTGCAGCAGGGCTGTGTTTTGGCAGGAGAGGCTTTCGAGGCAGCTTGCATTTTTGTGATGCAAACCTTTGACAGATTCCCCAGGGAAGGATTTATAGATGAAAATATAGTGATAAATTGTCATGTAGTTATTTGGAATTTAAAAGGCTGAAAAAACAGCTTTGAGAGAAAAGAGGGATTTTCTTATAAGAAGGAGACTTTAAAAGGTCCTGGTGGTTTCTTTCCCTCAGTTCTTACTTGGCTCAGCAATTTTTTCCCTTTGTTTTGTCTTGATGACTAGTGATTTTTAAAAAAAATTATTTACTCCTTTTGAACATGGACTGAAAACAGTTGGCATTTCTGAATACCATGAAAGTTGGTGAGGGAAGGAGCAGGTGATGCAGAGGGTTTGGTTGGGGTTCTGATACTGTAGATTTTTCATTAGCTCATATCAGGTATATTCTCAGTAAAGGGTTAAATGCTAGTTAGGCAAATATCTCATTCATTAGGGGTGGGTAAACCAGTCTGGAAAATCTAAACAAGGTAAGGAGAGTGCTCCAAATTGCAGCTAAGCAGAGTCTTTTCCATTGAAACCGAAGCTAAAGGAGATGTTTGGCTTAAATTAACTTACTGAAGCTACATCCAGAGTCTGCCTGTTACCAATCACATCATTGTCTTTCAACTCATGAGAGCAGCATTCAGAACATTTCAATAGTAGTTCTGTTTCTTCTGTATTTTTATCTGTGGTTTATTCTCAGTGTGCTGGTTTGACAGAGATGTTATTTCATATAAACATGTGGCTAAACAAGTTGTTTCACAAGGAAGGCAGCTTCAAAAATTGCTTGGAAGGACCTCTGAGATACTTTTCCATCAATATCCATGTAATGACTCGTGTTCCTTCTCATCAGACCCAGAGAGGGATTCAAATATTCAGGACAGTTGTCAGACCTAAATACTTGTGAGTTCACTCCCTTCCATGAAGTTGGTTGTAACATGAAAATGAATTTAAGATTTGTCAGGGGAAGTGGGGGTGGGCAGAGTTAGATAATCCTCCTGTCCTGGGGAGAGCAGGTTGGACTGCAAGGGAAAGGCTTTGGATCAAGTGATGGAGAAGGAAAACTTGCTTTGTGAGCATAACCTCGAACTTTGCCAGTGTATTGATAATAAAACCTAAGCATCTGCTATACTGAAATGTCAGCACAGTGTTGCAGAAAATCGCCTGGAATTCTTGCAGACGGTCTGTGCTTGGCAGTGCTAAATGCAGAAGTGTACAGTGCTTTCAGATCCAGCTTCATACCATGGATATGGAGTTCACTGGTTAAAAATGGAAAACATCCTAAATGATGCTAGTTATGCTAGGCCCCAAATAATTTAATTTGACTGCGCATTACTTCAGTTATTATAGCATCAGTGAATAAAATAATCACTTATGAAACATTTTTGCAGCAGATGACCAAAATGTTTTATTGCTCAATACCAATCACTGGATTAGGAAAATGGATTACAACTGTAATAAGTTCCTAAAGCCCCTGAATGATATGATTTCTGTAAATGTCTGCTTGATTTCATTAACCTTGAGCATTCAGAGAAATAACTGACTGCAACATTTGCCTGTACCTCCTATTTTGTACTGAATTTACTCTGTGCTTATTGATATACAGGAGAGATCTAACTGGGAGTCACTTCAGTGAATGGACTTGGTTTGAATAAGGGGCAGAAGGAGCTAGAGAGCTGCTGTACTTGAGCATGGTGCCATTCTGCTAAGTGCCTGTGCTTACAGCAAGTGAAGAGTGAGCTTGTAAAACAAGAGCATGGAAAATCAAAAGATTTTGTGTTTAGAGAGCCTTACTTAATATTTAATACAATCCTTATATGATGTTTTATGCCAACAGTAGCCTTTTAAAGGTTTTGCCTGTAGCAATCTCTCACTCGGTGGAAGTTGAGCTCTGAAATCAGGGTACAGCTGCCATCATGAACTGTTTGATTCAAGTCTCACTGTAATCACAGGAGTATTTTATCCTTTTCCTGTGTACCTGTGGAGAGTTCATTGCTGAACTAGTACAGAAAAATGTACTCAGTTTTCTCTGTCTAAAATAGCAAATACACCAGCAATAAACTGTGAGTGAGGTGTAGTCCTCGTCTAGTCTGCCTGACCTAAAGATTTGAAATGTTTTTCTCAGATTTGAGTGATAGATTATAATTTCACTATTGGTCCAACTGGAAGACCAGACCTGTAGGCATGAACTCTGTTTCAAGTCACATGGTGAAAAATATCCTGTCTGCAAGTGGGAAAGAAAAGCCTTAAGAATAATAAGGTTGGTAATTAAGCTTGTGACACTTCGGGGGAATTGTTTTGAAGGGTAAGTGATCTCCAGGACCATCTGCATTGGTATAGGGCTGTAGTACTCCTCACACACCTTTCTACTGTGGGGTATTTGCTTTTCAAGATACTTCTGCTGAATAGGTGGAGCTACAGCACTGAAAATAGGCCTTTAAGGTCTGGTAACTGTGTGATTTACTCACAAAACTGCTGTGGAAGAACTTGCCATGAGGTCCCTGTCTTTGGACCAGCCCAGTGCTGCTGTGCTCATTATAAGGTCAGGGGAAGGACAGCCATGGGCAGCATGGTTTGAACTGAAGACTCTGATTTTTCGTGCATTTAGCATCTTCCCTGACTCTGTAATGGGAGGCTGCAGCTCATTTAGCAGGAAAATTTCCCATCCTTGTGCCAGCACATCCCTCCCCTGTGGAGCTTGCTGACTGCACCAGTGTGTCCCATCTGCAGGTGCAGCAATTTCAGGGAAAATGGACACCACAAGGGACTAGGGCAAGCCCTGTCAGCCCAGCTCCTGCAGCCTCTTCTGAGCAGTAGTCCTGGACTTGTGTGCAGAATTTACAGAGAGCTGCTCACTAGGTCATTCAGAGCAGAAATGGGCGCTGGACAGCAGCATAAGGAGTGCACAAAGTGGATGGGTGTGAGGAACTTAAATTCCACCCCCCAACATATGGAATAAAGGGATTCCTGTGGAGATCAGCACTGCAGACACAGCTGCTCTCTCTCTACCTTGCTGTGTCATCCCTTGGTTCCTTCCTCTTACAGCAGCTCTGGTGAAGGCTTCAAATAATCCCACTTCTGCTTCAGGGTTTACCAAACTTTTCTCTTCAGGGACCTTGTCCTAGGAGCAAAACCCATTCCCGTTTGTCTGTCCCTGACTCGTGAGGTTTGCTTTCAGCCTGGGCTGATCCCAAATCTTTGTGATCCTGCAGTCAGCTCTTTGTGTAGCTGAGAGGAAAGACAGGGAAGGAGCCCTTGAGAATTTCCCAGCTTTGTGTGAGAAACCTGACTGGAGGGAAATAGGCTCCTCCTGATGTCTTGTTTTGTGCGAAAGCTGTGCTCAAGTCAGCACAGGGTGGGAAATGGATGTCCTGCTCCTGCCTATTGATTTCCTCGGGAATGTTTTTCCATTTGTGCCCTTTCTCCACGGTTCCATTTTGCGATGTGTGCTTGAAAGGTTTGAGCTAACTCCTGACAATATGATATATTATTTTTCTGTCTAGCTTGCTAAATACCCTTCCCAACTTCTTTTATGAGCTTCTCCCTCACGTCAGACATTGCTGCTTTCAAAGTTCAGCCCAGATTGCCTGGTGGTAATGGAATTAATAATAACATTTAAAAACTTTTAGGATCTATTGTCCGATATTTTATTAAAGAGACTAAAAATGCACAGTGAACTCCATGCAGATTTTATGTAGAGAAGAGGGCTAAAGAGATCAGATTTTATTGGGCTGCCGCCAGACTGGATTTAAATTCTGTCCTTTTCTGATTGCAAACAAAAGTCAAAGTGGCAGCAGGAGAGATAGTGAAAAAAAAAATAAAGCTGTAGGACCTGTCTGCCCATCCAAAACTGTTGGATTGCAGCTGTTCTGCGACCAAGATATTTACAGCATTCGGCAACAGAATTGTTTGCCAGATCAGCGTGATTGGATTTGGAATTACTGACCTTTCCCTCCTAAACACTGTCTGTTGCCTTTGCAGGCTTATTGGTGGGATGTTTTTGCAAAGACTGACTTAATTTATGAGGATTGATACAGGTTTCAGTCTTCAGATCTATTTTCCCCAGAGGGATTTCTGTTCTCTTCTTAAATGGTTTCTCAAGATTGCTCAAGTGAGGATTTCCTGGTGGAGGAGCAGCAGCCATGGTATAGCTTTGTGCTGTGGTTCCTTTTCTGCCCCTATGGATGTATAATGCCAAGTTTAAGTAGGTGGTTTAACACTTGTGCTTCACTTCTTTTGGCTTCTAACTGTAACAGTCTGGGTTTGGCCATGATTTCAACCATTTTTTCCAAAAATATATTTGAATTTTATTTGGTTGGTTTGTTTAGCTTTTTTTTTTTCCTCTGTTTGAAAATGTCATCACAGAGTTCATACAGGAGATGGAATCATAGAATAATTTGGATTGGGAGGGACATTAAAGCTCATCCTATTCTACCTCCTGCCATGGCAGGGACACCTTCCACTACCCCAGGCTGCTCCCAGCCCCAGTGTCCAACCTGGTCTTGGGCATTTCCAGGGACAGCCACAGCTGCCTTGGGCACCCTGTGCCAGGGCCTGCCCACCCTGCCAGGGAACAATTTCCTCCTTACATCCAGTAAAAACTTTCAGTTTCCCACTTTCAGTTTAAAACCATTGCCCCTTGTGCTGTTGCTACAAGACTTGATTAAAAGTCCCTCTCTCCTAAATCATGTTTTTACATTGAAAGGCCATAGCTGGGCCTTCCTGGAGCCAGAGCAAGCTGCTGCTTCGATGTGCAGCAGTGTTATTCACAAGAAAAAACACCAAACACGTTGAATTTAAGAAATTAATCCAGCCACACTGCAGTGCAGGGGAGTGCAGAGGTCAGGGTGTTTTTTTGCCCATCAATGACCCCCATGTGTGGGTGTTGTAAAGCACTAAAACGCTGTGTGAGAGAGGTTTAGTAAGTCTATTTGCTTGTTCTTTCAGTAAATCTACCTCTCTGAATAGTGGCCACAAGTCCTTGAAGTGTCTGTGGCTAAAATTTTCCTGGAATAACAAACAATGGTGCCTGTACGACTTTTCCAGCCAGGGATCTATTATTGTGCCTTCATTTTCATATTAGCAAGGTCCTTTCAAAGGAGGATCAAAGGTCAGTGCTATGCTTAAGTTACAGAAATAGATATGAAATCTATGTTTTATATTTCTTCCTTCAAGAACTCCCTCAGTGGTGAATATCTGGAAGGTGAGTCCCTACGTATAGGAGTTTTAAAATCAATTTCTTAAAACGGAGCTGAAAAGGGATGTGGGTTGTGGAGGAGCAGCTCTAGGTCTGTGTGCACGGCCCTATTACATAAAGAAGGTCTAAGCTGCTAGGGATGCTTAGTACAGCCTAAACTGGATAAACAGGATGTAGTGAACAGATTACAGCAGTGTTTATTGGGAATTCCTTCTGATGTGGGGAGTGAAGGGATCATTAAAGAGGGGGAGATGAAGAGGTGCTGTGCTGTTGAACAGCTGAACAGTTTTCGAGTTAACTGAGCAATAACTGCAGAGATTCCTCAGAGGAGAAGATAAAACCAGCCAGCTTGGCTGCAGTAGGATGGAGATAAACACGCCCTGGGTTTGGAGGGTACTTGTTCAACACTGAGGATTAAGTGGACTCGGCAGCTCCTTTGAGCTTGCCATTGATATTGTAATGAGCTTTAAATAGCTGATGGCAGCTCCTCGGTGCCCCCGAGGTCAGCCCCATGGTCACACTGCAGGGCAGGGACACGGCCCCAGGTGACACCTGAAAATCTGTCGGCTCATCCTGACTCACTGCAGGAGCTGCTCACTGCAGGTGGCACCATCCCCATCCTCCAGCAGCCTCCTGCTCCCATGGCTTTGGAGATGTGTGTCGGCTCAGCTGGGAGATGCCCGGGCAGAAAGGGCAGAGGTGTCAGGAGCAGGTGACCAGGGCACCCATCCCTGGTGCCACTGCAGGGACCTGCCCGGTCACCCTGTGTGTGACAGGGAGTTCTGAACAGCAGGGGACAGCTTTCTGCTGCGGCGTGAGAACCATTTCCTTGTAGAGCAGCCAGGGCAATTTCAGTTCCTGCAGTCAGAATGTGATGGGCAGCAGTGTCTGTCTGAGAAAGGCCAGCCAGCACTGGAAAATACAGAAGCAGAACTGGCCTGGTACCTAGGATGTTTAAGAATTAGAGAGAAAACTCATGTCCCACTTCAGCAATATCCAAGAGCTTGATGTTTTTGCAGTGGCATCCTCATGCCTGATGTGTTCACAGATCTTCATCAAGAAGATGGGCAGAAGCAAGCAGGAAAGAGAAACATCAGGGAAATATTTTAAACCAGATCAAATAAATGCAAAATTATTTCAGTTAATGCCGTGAATGTCAATGAAAATAACTCCTCTCAAAAACTTGGAGCTTAGAGTGAACCAGGCATTTTTATTCTGAAACAAATTCAGATCATTGCTGTTATTCAGGAATAGTAATTCTGGAAAAGTAAATTTGGACCGTCCCGGTGTGGTGAGAAGAGGAGCTCTGAAGGTCTGTGCTCTCAAGGTAAGGACCAACAGTAAGTGATATGGAAATGCAGGAGTATTCCAAGAGAGTAACACTCCCTGGGCTGTCTGTTTATCAAATAAATATTGTCACCTTGTTTCTCATTGGTTTTCAGGAACAAATTGATTTTGTAATCTGAATTATTATCTTACTTCTAAAAGCTAAGTGGCCATGTGGTTACAACGCTGTGACCTGTTCATAATACAAGTGAGGGATGCAATAAAGAGCACAGGAATATTTTTCCTACTGTGAGTAACTCTGGAATAGCTGGCTCTCAATACTTCAACATTTTAAATGGGCCACTGGAATTCCTTTTACAACTATTTTGTTGTTTAAGGAGAATCTCATGCCAGTTCTGAAAAAATGCCAAACCAAGCAGTTCCCTACTCCCCCACAACCTTGGAATCAAGGTGGTCTGGAAAAGTGAATCTACTCTTATCCCAAAGAGTAGATTTGGGGATCTGACTTTCTAATGTTTGTTTAAACCCATATCAAAAAGTCAGTTTTAAAACTGGAACAAAAGAGCTTGAAGTCAGTCTCTGGAACAACTCTGCAAGTGTTCTTGCCAGAAATTCCAGTGAGCATCTTCACTGGTTTTAAGTTTGCAATGGAAACAATTTATGAGGTTCAGGATGTTATTTAATTTGCCCCCAGCAAAATGTAGTTTTTCTGCCCACAAAGGCAGTGTTTTTACAGTTCTGGCAGAGTCTAACCAAAAACCAAATGGGAGTAAATAGTGACTTGAACCCAAAATTTCCAAGCTTCCCATGGGTGTGATCGAAGGGGTACAAATGGTGACTTTGCTATTTAATCTTTCTTTGGATAATTTGTCACACTAACACTTTTTCAGAACTTTTATTTTCCTGAAAAATGCAGGAGTGCTATAACATGGCACCCCCAAGACCACCCAAAGTTGTTTTTTTTTTCAGCCAGAACTTCCAGATGGTCAAATCCACGGCTTCTCGTGGTGCACTGGGAAGTGACCATTTCACCTTTGCTGTCTCTTTTCTTCCTGACAGTATAGAATAAGAAGGGTCAAATGTGACAATTTTCAGGGTGTTTTTTAAAGCAGTGTAGGCACAAGTTTGGTGGTGGAAAAAGCTCCTGTGGTACTGGCACGTGTCAGTGAGGAGTGAACAGAGAATATTTGAATTTCAGCTCTGCCACAAAAGCTGAGGTGTGAACGTTCCCGCTTTGCTGAGGGTACAACAGAGAACACTTTGGGTTTGTTTTTCTTCTAAATCAGGAGCAAATTGCTGATCCAAAACCCAAGTAAGAAACTGAGAATCCTATGACCAGACCCAGAAATTTGTCCAATGACCAATGTAACCAAATCTCAAGGCATGTGTTGGGATTTTTTTTTTTTTTTGGCATTGTTTTAGTGAAGATTATTTTTGCCCTGACAAACCCAAGAGTTTGAAATGTGAAGCTTTTCTTTCCTGGGATCTCCATAGGAGATCTCAGCACATTTTAAACTGTTTCTCTGTTCTAAAATATTCTTTCAATAAAGAAAAATCCATTCTGATACTTGGAATTGTGCAGAGGGTTCTTTTGGGTCATCCTAAGAGAATTTTTGGTCACTTTGTCTCTGTGGAAGTGATACAGACCTGGAGGAATGGGCCTGAACTGCTTCTCATGTTGAGATTCTGATTCAAACAGAGAAATAGATTTAGAAACAGACTTTCTTGTTCTGTAGCACCTCTCCCTTTTTTTTGGTCCTTTTTTGTGCATAAGATTAAATAGAAAAAAAAACCATGAATACAGTTTACTGATGCTTGCAGAAGTTTTCCATATCAAAATCCCCCATAATACTTTATAAAGTTTAAGATATTTACAGATGTGTTATGTTTAAGCATTCTTGGTCATGTGGAAACTTCTACTTTTCAGTCTGACTTTCCATTGTCCAAGCTAAATGTAGCACTTCAATTCTGTGAAATTAAACAACGTTTTAAGCTGTTCTAAAGATTATTTCCACAAAAGTATAAAATGCTGGACGAAAAGTGAAGGCAATTTTTCATGATTGCTAGCTTGTAGTTTTTTAATGTTTTAATGCTTTGTAAGTATCAACTTTTTTCTCTTTCTACTGGAAACAGATTATTTTGAGATTCGCAAGATTATTTTAAAATCACAGTGGTCAGCATTTTATTTCCTACTTCTAGATTTTTTTTTTCCCCTCAGATGTTCAGGCAACCAATACAAACAGGGATTAAATTTAATCTGGGGGATAAATAGAAGCAAAATAAACTGCATTACTATTATTAACATATTGAATTTTTAATATGGAATGATTGGTTTCATATTAATCTCAAATCTCAACAACAAATGGTTGTCTTGAGAATTTCTGAATTCCACCTGGTGAAGTGAAAATGAACTCATTTGTTCAGAATGCAACTACTGAAAGTTTATTACACGCCCTGCTTGTTCCTGAGCCCCAGCTGGGTGGGAATTGCTGCCTGAAGGGACTGGGGGGGGGGGGTTGGTTCAAAGTGGTTTTTCCTCTTCAGACAGAGTCAGTCTGAAATGGGCAGTGGCTTTTCTTTGCACTGTTCTGTCCTTAAGAGGGCTAATGTTTTAATCCTGTGTTTATACATATATATATGCATGTATGTATGTATGTATGTATGTATATTTACACTTTCTGTTTTCCTGGACTGATAAAATTCCAATTTTCAAGCTGCTGAGCGGCTCCCATCTTCCAGCTGAATGGTTGGATGCAAGATAAGACCCTAGCAAGGAAGGAAAAATCCATCTCTCCTCCCTCTGATTTGCATTAATGTGTCACTGGGGCAGAGTATCATCCCCCAATCCATTCCGTCCATCTCAGCTCACTTCTTGTTTACAAAGTGGCTCTGGAGAAATATTCTGGGATTTCATAATTTGTGGCACAGGGATGAAGCAGTGCCTGGATGCCTGTTTGTCTGTATGAAACTTTGATTAATTTAGGAAGCAATGCCTCTATCACTGTGTACTTTTATAACTTGAGAGGTTTGGTCATTGGGGTAAGGGTAAATTGTCTGTTCCTTTGTGTTCCTGCATCATCTTCTGAAAAATCGTTGTGTGTGCGTGTGTTTTAGTGGTCTGAAAGGATTCTGCATGTTCCATTTCATTTCAGAAAGTGCTTTGCCCTGATGGGGGTTATGCAAGAGGCTTTTATTTCTTCTCCAGGAATTCAGGGAAGCAGGCTGTAAAGGCAGAGTGCTCTTTGGCATCTCTGTAGCTCTTGGTGCTCTGAGGGAAAAAAGAGAGAAATTTTTATTGTGATGACTTTTATTTAATGATTTTAGTGACTTCAGAGAAGCACTATTATCCAGCAGTCACCCTCAGTCTGTAAAGTATAAAGGTCCATATTAGGGACACTCAGGTGCTGGTTTTACCTGATCTGGTAACTGAGGGCAAAACTTCCATGCAGGGCTGGTGAGAGCTGGGGCTGTGCTGCCCTTACTGAAGGCTGGGCAGCCTTAGGCTCCCTGAGCAATTCAATATAAATATTTTAAACAGAACTATTGCAGCACTGAGATCACTGGGAAACACACTTTCCTAGAAGTTATATGTGTTGAGGACTGTGATAACCAGAGGTAGAACCAGCTGAAAATTCTCTTTTGCTGGATGATTCATTAAAAATTTGCCTTAGATGTTTTATTCCATGTGTGGGGGTGGTTTTTTTAATTAAAAAGAGCAGGATTTCTTTCTCATAACGGACCTGGCCCTTCATCCCCAAAGCAAAGCAGGTGTCAAAGGATGCAGGATCTTTTCCATGTTGATTTAACTGCATAACTGGGCAGTCAGTAGCTGCTGTTGAGGTTTCTTGGGAGATGTTTTTTTGCCATTCTGTGCTCCAGAGTTTATGGGCTTTGGGAGCTTTGTGGCTGCTGTGCCTGTGAGAGCTCCAGGAGGAAGCTGAGAGCTCCCAGGAGCTGCAGCTGCTCTGGAAGTGCAGCCTCATTCCTGGTCTGTGCTGCTCTGCTGTAGGATTTGCTGCGATTCTGATTGTTCTATGCTCAGCCCTCGTGAGCCCTGCTCCTGTTTGGATTGTGGGAATGGAGCCTCACTCTGCATTTCGTGCTGTACAAATCCTTATGGGTATATGGGATATCCTGAGCTGGGAGGGACCGACAGGGATCAGGAAGTCCAGGACATCCCAATAATCCCACTCTGTGCCTCAGAGCACTGTCCAACGTGTCCATGTGGTGCTGGATCTACTGCTGGGATCAGAGCATGGCAACTTTTAACAGGAAAATTGTGGGAAATTCCCTCTTAATTCTATCTGGGAAAAGTTTGTTATCTGGGATTAGTCGTCCTTCTGAAACGGGATGAGGGTATTTTTAAAGCGATGTTTATGTTTTGGTCAAACATTTGGGACATGCTTATTACAGTTTGTATATTTTCATTGTCATAATTATGGAAAAAGCATGGTAGGGGTTGGATTTGGACTGTGAGAACAGCCCCAAAAGTGCACAAATGCAATCTTTAAATTCTGTTCTCTTGCTGTAGGAGATGTAACACAGCATGGGATTAAATTATAGTTTTACTGAGGTTGAAAGGGGTTTTGCAGCTTGGGTTTCTGCTGTTCTATCTACCTTAAAAAGCAGATTAATTATTTTTACTGGTTCTGAAAAAAACCCAACAATTTTTCCAGAGCCTTAGAAAGTAGAAAACACTTATTTGTAAAACTTTCTTCTCGATCAAGAACTCTGTTCTTACATTGCAGAAATGTTTGTCATGACAGACGCATTTGGATGAATTTAAATTAATAACATTGCTTGAGGAAATGTTTCATGGGACACAAACCAAACATTGGCATGGACATTGGACAAGAGTGCAGGTAAAACATGTGCAGATGGATAAAACGTAACAGGAGTCAAATTTTGGGTTCCTGTTGATAAATATTTAGAAGTCAGTGGAGCAAAATTGTTTTGTTTTGCTTATTCACCTCAGGATATGGCAATACAAAACCCTTCTCCCCTTGTCCTGTGTTCCTGTAGCACATCCCAGAATGGTTTGGGTTGGAAGGGACCTTAAAGTTCATCCAGTGCCACCCCTGCCACAGGGATTTGGAGTAATTGTTTGTGATATGAAACATATTCAACCTGCATAAAAACGTGGAGTTCTAACACCTGTATTTGTTCATGAGCTTGTATGACAGTGATGGTCAGCACTCTGTGACAGGTTTGTGCAATTATCTCTGAAATCTGGAGGCTCCAGGGCTGCCTTGCACTTCTCACTTCCCTTTGGGGGGTAATGTGACACCTTCATCAAATATTAGTGCTCAGTGCTCTCTGTGTGCAAAATGTGCTGGGTCGGATGGTTGGGTACTGCTGCAGCAGCACAGAAATCTGTGCACATGGGGTTGTTTGCTCCTTTCTGGAGGTGAGGCTGAATTTCCTGTACACACATGGATTTTGGAGCTCATGTTTCGGGGGAGCTGGTGGAATACTGGGTTCCAGCAGACGCTGAGTTACTGGGGGATGAGAGTTCAGGCTGGCACGTGGGGTCCCCACCTCATAGCTTTGGTCAGAATTCAGAGTTCTTACTTCTTTTGTCAGAACTCATAGTTTTTACACCTTTTGTCAGAATTCGTATCTCTTACACCTTTTTCAGCTCTGCTTACACAGAATTGGGGGTGCAATAAGAATTGCTCCAAAGATGCAAAGATCTGATGTAAAGGTCACCCCTGAAGCTGTAATGGATACGATTGTATTGATTTGGTCTAGCCCACTGTAGGGTTTTTTTTTTATTTTATTTCAGATTTTTGGTAGAGCATTTTTTGTTTAAAAATAGTAGTTTCTTTTAAATAAGCTGCTGTATTCTTGAATTCGAAATGACATTGCTAAATTTATGGAAAAACAGGTAAAGTTTGGCCTAGTTTTCCTATTACCCTTTTCCATTTCATTGTTTCCCAGTACTGTTACTTAGTTTATTCTTAATCCCCACACATAAATTCCATTATCTCCAGTCCTCCTTGTTCATTCCTTGAAATTCCACTCTCTCCTTTAGCCTTGTGCCTATGCCTTGATAAAATGATTTCATACAGATTTCTTGTCTCTTATCTTACGTGTAACTCTTAAAAAACTTAAAATCTGGTTTTACTGTTAGAGATTCCCTAAAAACTACCTGGTAAAGAAGTGGTATTTTATCTGTTAGCAGAGTTATTTAGGCCAGAAAGTTACATTTATGTACAGGAAAATGTGTATATATCCACCTAAAAAAGACAATTATATAATGTGATGGTAACGTTCAGTAACCCTTCATGCAAATTTTAGAGCTTCTTGCAAATTTTACAGCAGTGGCAAAAAAAAGTCCTGAAGTAGTATCTTGAATATCCTTTTCCAAACTTCTCTCATTTGGTTTCTGTAATTTTTAAACACTCCCCACCCCCATCAACTCTTTGTTTTTTTCTCTGTAAATTCAGATAAAACAACTTCAGAGTTATTCAGAATGGGAAGTATCAGAAAGGTATGGGAAATAAATTCCTTTAATCCTTAAATTTAGCCTGCTCTGCTCAGGTTGGGAACGGCCACTCGTGAACATTTGCCTTGTGGAAGAGAGGGAAGGACACCAAACGCGTTTGTTTGTATCACAAATAAAAGCAGAACCTGCTTTGAAGTGATTTTGACCTCGTGCCCATGTGGGAGCAGCCCCTGTTGTGCCCTCCCCTGCCAGCTCCAGGCACTCATTATTCCAAGGAAGGGCAGGATGGAATTTTGGCTCTGTGCTTCCGCAGGTCACGGTGCCACTGGGTCTGTGCTCAATCGTGCCAGCCTTTCTCGGGCACTTCTTGCACAATGTGTGCAGAGCCTTCATAAATCAAGAGCTGCTCCTTGGGGCGAGGAGCTCAGTGGGGCTGGGGAGCCCTGGGAGCTTCCTTGGGTGTTCATGTGGGAAGGCAGAGCCTGGGGTGGAGTGCAGGGAGCCCCCAGATGGAACTGTGAGTTTATTTCAGGACAAATCAGTGTGAAATAGCTGCAGGACACCAGGGAAGGATGAGCTGAAGGTGGTTAATTCTGCCATAGCAAGGGCAGAGTGCAGCATTTGGGCTTTACAACCATCTGAAACCCAGCAGCTCAGCACAGTTTCAGTGCTTTCTTTCTCAGACTCTTGTTTGGATCTGGAATATGAATAAAAATTAGTTTGGAATACAAAACAAATAGATCTCAATCGTCTTTATCACCTCAAGAAATGACTCAAGTAATGAGTCCTCTCACCTACAGCAGTTGCTTCTCAGTGCTTAAGAAAAATATTTTGTGGAGGTTGCACACACTGCTTTCCTGTTAAGGTGTAATTTGATTTTGACACATTTGCGTGCCACAAATATACTTTTCTCACAGCTCAATGCCATATTTCGTTCCTGCACTATTTTTAAATTTCCTAATTACCTAGGTTTTAACCACTTATTTTAATAGCTGGGTGAAACCATCTCTAGTATTTTTGGAGTCCCTTTTTACAGTCCCAAAATGTAAAGATCTGTGACTGTTGGTTTCTTCACCTGGAGGGTCTGTACATATGAAATACTCTTTCAAAATTCTGTCCAATCAAGCATGCATTAACTCAGAGAATTTGATTTTCTCAGGTAAGTCTGACTGTGTTTCTTTTTAAATACCACAGTATAATTCTTCTAGATTCTATTAATTTTGTAGAAGAAAATGTAACTCTTTACAGATACAGAGTTCTGCAATTTAAATGAATCAGAAGTTAATTTCCATAGTGTGACAGTGATAAATATAAATTGAACAATTAAAATATAATAAAGTTTCCTGAGAAAATGACACAATAGTTAAAAAACCAGCACTAAACTTTCTTACTTTTGGATATTTTATCATTATTTTCTTTTTCTAATGACTATTCTTTTATTGATAGGAGAAAATGTTTACCTTTGAGAAAGTGCTTGAGGTTGTTAATAATAAATAGGAACTTAGTGGTGTACATATCTCTCATAAAAAATACTGGTTTGTTTTTTAATGTGGATTATCCCACTCATCCTACTTACTTTTGGTGTGAACATTTTAAATAAAAAATGGAGCTAGTAGGAGCTCTCTTTTCCTTTATTTCCTTTAAAATTGAGAATAGCAGTTCAATATGTTTGTGTTGATTGAAGAAAAAACTTGTTACAGTTCAGTTTGGGCAAGTTGTACAGAAACAGAGGGCCAGGCTTGAACCTGGGCAGAGAAGCTGAAAATTGGAGCCCTGGCTTTGCTGCCTCCCCTCTTTTGGGGTGTTTTAGTGGTTGAGGACTCAGTGAAGGAGGCTGGGATTCATTTGCATCCTCTGCTTGATCCCATTTAAAAAACGGGATCTACCTCTCCGTTTCCCAAATATTCCCACCCCACGTAACAGCCAGGTGCTCCGGGTTTGGTGTAAAGGCTTTCTGTGCTGCTGGGTTTATGTTTCAGCCCTTCAATAAGTAACTGAAAAGGCAAAAGGTGCTGGTTGGAACTCTGGTGGCTCCCTGCCTTTCCAGCAGCCTTTCCTCAGAGTGCTTTTGGAAAGTCCTTAATTCTGCCTGAGGTGCTTCTGCGGGCCCGCTGTGCCGGGCCGTGCCGGGTTGTGCCGTGCCGGGTTGTGCCGTGCCGGGTTGTGCCGTGCCGGGTTGTGCCGTGCCGGGTTGTGCCGGTTTGTGCCGTGCCGGGTTGTGCCGTGCCGGGTTGTGCCGTGCCGGGTTGTGCCGTGCCGGGTTGTGCCGTGCCGGGTTGTGCCGTGCCGGGTTGTGCCGGTTTGTGCCGTGCCGGGTTGTGCCGTGCCGGGTTGTGCCGTGCCGGGTTGTGCCGGGTTGTGCCGTGCCGGGTTGTGCCGTGCCGGGCTCCATCTCTCGGGAGTGCAAGGAGCTGTCCCGTCCCTGCGCACCGAGCCGGGCTGCTTCGGGCTGCGGGACGGGACTGGGAGCTGACAGGGCGCGGGAACCCACCTTCCTCGCCGCTTTCTCTCGCAAACTGGTGAATTCCGCCGGGGCCAGCTGGAATTTCCCCGCCTGGGACACGGCAGAAAGTCATTTGTTGTTCAGGGTTTGTCAGCAAGAGAAAGCATCGCCCTCCTGGCGGTGCCTCCTCCCCAGAGCGGCTGCCGCCCTTGCCGAGGAAGGGAGCAGGGATCCGGGGATTGCAGGGGGTGGAGAGAAGAGGAAAGGTGTGTCCCTGCCGCCGCAGCCCGGGCTGGCGCTGCGAGCGCCTCACTCATCCCAGGGCCGGCGGGGCGCTCACCTGCGCTGCTCCGGGACTGCTCCAGGGCCATCAAGGTAGGGCAGGACGCTGCTCTGCTCCGCAGACCTCGGTGCTTTGCTACCCGGCAGGACCGCTCTGCGTCCAGGGACGGCAGCGAGCGGCAAGCTGAGCCACGAGGCAGAAAATGTGGGCTTGTGAGAGGGGGAGAATGTCCATTATTAGTTCGCACAGCCAGAAGGCAAATGATAATTGCTTTGAAAATGTCCCCTGCATTTGACTTTTGGGAAGTCTGCGAGTAGGAATGATTCATTAGAGCGGAGCCATGCACGCGAAAAAAACCCACGTAACCATGAGGGGTTTTGCGGGATTTATTACCTCGAGATGATGTTGTACCTGAAATACTCATCAGCTGTTTATTTTCTCTTTAACGATTGTCACTGTAGCCCATTACAAATGGAGTGTTTTGGGATGAATTTCACAGATAGCAGTAAATGGCTGATATTGCAAGGAAACGTTAGGAAAGAAAATAAGCAGCTTTCTAATGAACTTTAAATAATAATGATGCTTGCATTTTATGTAGATTTCTGTGTTGAAAATGTACATCCTTTCCTTTTAAACCTGATCTTTTAAAAATCCATTCAGCACCAGCTTTTTTCTTGTCAGAATTTCACATGCACTCCTGTTTTCATTCTTTTCTTGCCTTTAGACTTTATAATGGCTGTGAATTTTATTCAACAAGAGCTTAGGCACAACTAAGAACAATATCCAGGTATTTATTCTGGAGGTTAGAACATTTCTGAACTAACTAAAGCTGTTAGATGAGTAAAATCAGATCAAATATTTTAGTAGAACATGGAATGCATCACTTCCTGCTTGTTATTGGAAGTGGGGATAGAGGAAAATAGATGACAATATTAAGTTTGATAAAATGCAGCAACATTTTTCAAGTTGTGCTTAATGTAGTTAATTTTACTTATCCTTGATTTTTGCATGGATTCACAGTGAATTTTTAGCTAAATTCAAATAGTACTGAATTTCTGGATAGGGTGATATATTTGGATTTGCATATCCTTCTATGAATTTTATCACTTCTGTGGAAGGAATTATCTGAGAAGGGATTCTTAAGAAGACTTTTTTTTTTAAGGGTTCAAGTCGGATGTGAAATACTGGCAGCCAATCTGCCATTCATCAGTTTACTTGAGCTTTTTGCATCCCTTCCAGAGAGACAATTCATACTTTTAAAACCTTCTGTGTGGGCAAGTCTGTGAAACTGAATTCTGCCTGAAAATACCCCGAGTTGGTAAAGCATGGTTATGTAACCAGTATTGCATAATAATGCATTTAATGATATTCTAATAGGAGTTTACTTTTATCACTGTTTCTTTAGGAGAAAAGGTTGGAGGGCTGTGACTAATTACCCTCCTTCTTTAAGGTTATCAGCTGTCCTCGTTTTCAAGGACATCCCTTGCTAACAGGGACAACCCTGGAATCTTGGAGGCTTTATTGAAAATGGGGCAATGTTCTAATTTCAGACAATCCCGTGTCAGGCAGACATCTGAGCAGCTCCAGAGCTCACGTGGCTCTGGGGGGCAGCAGGACCAGCACCAGCTCATTTCCTGGCACACAGACATGTGGCAAACAGAGGTGCAGCAGCAGCTGTCCCACTGCTGCACATGTACAACAATTCAGAAGGGGAAAAAAAACCCCAAAGATTGGGTTTTCTGTTCGGACACGTGTTCACTTTTTCCCTTCTGTAATCCCAACAGCCATGGGAAAGGGTCACAAAATTGGGTTCATTGCCCCATTCTACTTGAATGGAAAGACCAGGCAGCAAATGCTGGAGCATTGGGAGGAATTTTCACAGAGGATGAAGCTAAATTTAAAGGAGGAACAGCTCTCTGCATTCTCTGTTCTCAGACAGTTGTCAAAAGAGAAAAGTAGGTTTCAGAAGCGTTGAGATTTGTTTGACGACTTTGTTATCTCTGTGCTTGAACTCAGACTGTTTTATATGTGCTTTAAAATAAGGAAGTCCTGGGATTATGTAAGGGGCTAGCCAAGAACAAGACAGAGAAAGATGCAGGAGGGGCTAAGTCTGGTTTTAAATGTGTGCAAGGAAATCTATGATTGCACTTACCTCCAAAGGCTTCTGCTAGGGAAGAGATCACGGATAGCTCAGCTCTGCTTCTCTGAAACAGGAACGTCTGTGAGGGCCTTCCTGGATCTCACTGAGCTTTCCTGTGCTTGAAGAAACCCTGTGGAATGGTGTCTTTTATTGGAATGAAAGCTTTCTAAGATTTTTAGCACAGAGACCTTAATAAATTTGAGGGCTTTAACAGGAAATTGTGAAAACATAAACTCCTTTACTTTTCTCCAAATTTTAGGGAGCGATAGCTCCATAGCTTTCATGGCATCTGGGGCTTGTGCATGTTGGGTTCCAGGGCAGTTGTCCTGGAGAAGGAGAAGGGTATTTAAATCCAGTGAGGTATTTAAATCCAGTCCTCCCGTGGGGCTGTAACCCAATGTGTGAGCTCAGCAGGAAAGTGCATCATACATTTTTCATGTATGAAAAATGGGAGACTTTCCCTTCTGGGCTTTGGGACTTTAAATGTATTACAAACACACATACACTGCTTGTCTTTGTTTTATAGTGACAACTGGTTTTTTAAATAATTCGAATTACTCCAGCTGTATTTTGTAGCAATATCCATACTTGGTGTCAATTTATCAACAGCTGAATGGGCTTAAAAGGATATAGTTTTTTTATTTACAGCACTTACCTGGGTAAGTGACAGGTCTAGTGTCCCATTACTTCCCCTTCTGTCATTTTGCAGGGTAGAATTTCATGCACCTGCCAGCTCAGTTTCTCTCTTGCTGGAAAGATTTCGTGTACTCCCACTTCTCATAAGTAGAATAATGGTGCCAAATTTTCTCAAGGTTAAGAAAACTGGTGGAACCATAAAATAGAACATGAAGGAGCTCTCATTGATTGTTTTTTTAAGTGAAAATGTGAAACCCCCAAGAATGACCACAGTTTTTGTGAGGATCAAGGGAAATGTCACTTCCTAGCAGCTGCTGATCACTGAGGGCCCAGGTTTCAGCTGAGGTGAAGGAATGACTTTGCTTAAATGTTGGACTTGATGCATGCCAGGGAACGCATCTGTGCAACAATTTGTAAGCTATTTAACACTGTAAAAATAAACTGAAAAGTGTTTGTGTTTTCTGTAGTAATTAAACAGGGATCACTTCAGTGATAATGCATCGTGTGGACTGAGTCCTACAGCTCTCCTTGCTGCTAATGGCATTTGGGAGTGCTGCAAAATCCATATTCATCTACCAGAAAATATGCTTCAGAGTGCCTTAGGAAGCTGTTCAACCTTTATTTCTGAAACTTGGGGCGGCTTTAAGTTGCCCAAATCCAATTTTAATTGGCTTTGCCTTTAGAAGAGCACTGCTCTGAGCTTCCCTGCCCTCCTTTCATGAGAACTCCAGGCAGTTTTTGGCCAGCAGGGTGTCAGTGCTGGACAGCACAGCCAGTGTGCTCTGCTCCTTGTGAGCCTGGCAGTAGAACATATCTGGGAAGCAGAAATAAGGATGTTTGTGTCTCACCCAGGAGGACCTGAGAGATCTGTGCTGCAGAGCAGTGTTGGCAGCTTTCCTTTCACCTGAATCCATTCCACTCCTTCCCTGTCTTCTCCCTTGGGTTGCAGATATTTGGGAAGGGCTTAAATACATCTCTTGCTCTTTAGCCACTTTCCTGACTCCTCCTTTCTCCAGTTTTGCTGCTTGCCTGTCTCTCCTGACATGCTGTGTGACAGCAGAGCCTCCCCTTTTCTGCTAACCACATCTCCCAGGCTGCTGGAGCTGCACCATTCCTGCTGCCTGGGAGCTGGAGGATGTTCCAGGGCTAAATTAAAATCCTTCCCCACTCCAAGAGGTGCTGCCTGCCTTCCTGCTGCTTTGTCTGCATGTGGGCTGATTTTATTTTGGTTAAACATCAGAGCCACAGACTTCATGCCCAAGTTCTCTTTACTGACATTGTGGCCCCACTGAAATGCTGATTGTTTTAGTCCTTTGTTTTTCCACCACTGTGTGCATGATCCCTGCCCACCTCTCAGTGCACCTTTCCCCCAGCAGAGCCCCTCTGAATAAATTTTGGCCTTCAGGAAGTTGGTTGAGTTGTTAATCTCTGAATTCTGCTCTGATTTGTTTTTGTTTCTCAGTATATGCCTTTATTAAAGGCATAATTTAATTTTCTCATTTTTCAAATTGTCTTTATGAAACAAAGGCAGAGGTGATTAATAATCTGCCACTGCCTTACTTTGATTCTAAATGGTCGTGTTCAGTTTTAGGTATTGCATTATATTGTATAATGTAAAACTTCCAATATAGCAGAACTTAATATTGCTCTAAGTATTTTTGGGAATTAAACAACCTGCTAAGGGAGGCAAACAATTTTTTTCCCCCGATAATCAAAATTAATTCTTTTTATCAAGGTTATCTTGATAGCACTGTGAATGGAGATTTGTAAATTTATCAAACTCCTTTGCTGATTTTTCAATTCCCTTAATTCCAATAGTTTGTGGACTGAAGGAAAACAGGTTTTAAAGCAATCTATTTTGTGTGGCTAATCCTATATATAAGAAATGTATTTAATCTGTATTTGTAACTTTTGACCTTGAGGTTCAAATGTGTTCAGAAAATTCACTGTAGGATTAGTGTTTTGATTAAATGGATGGCCTTCGTGGCATGGAAACTTCCCCCCCCCAGTGTTAGTTATGAAGATTTATTCTTGATTCTGAAAATAAAATTCTTTTCCCAGGGACTTCGGCAAAGTTCATCCCAATTCTTCCTTTGCTCTCAGCAGCTCTGGGTAAATAGTGATGTTGTGAGCTCAGGGAAATCACTTTGGAATGGCAGGTGAAGCTTAACTGCTTTATCAGAGATACCTGAGCCAACATGTGGGCATTAAACTCATTAATAATGGTCCTCTCCTCTCTTTTTAACTTCCTTGCTCTGTTTCAAACCTGTGATATTGCTTCTGGAGAGTTGTGACCAGTCTGTCCAGTACAGAAGAGATACTAGTGACACAGGAGGGCCACCAAGGTGGGAGCACATGGCACACAGGGAGAGGCTTGGGAGTGTCAGCATTCCTCAGTCAGAAGAGGTGGATGTGGTTTTATTCTTTTCTTCACTTACCCACTGAAAGTCATAAAAGAAGGAAAATCCGGACTCATCTCTGAGGTGCACAGCAAAAGGATTTGAGGTAAAAGCTGTAATTCCAGTAAGGGGAATTCTGGTCAAATATAAATAGCTTTGTCACCAGGAGGATGTTCCAACATGGGGACAGTGGCCCAGACAGCAGTGGGAATCTCCATCCTTGGGGACGTTCAAAGCTCAGCTGGGCATGACCCTGAGCAAGCTGTTCCACATTTGAAGCCGGCACTGAGTTGGGCTGGATGACCTTCAAAGTTCCTTTCCAACCTAAATCATCCTATGGTTTTCTTAGGAACACTGGGGAAAAAAAAAAACAACCCCCAAACCAAAAGAGAACTGCTTGATTTGAAGTCGCTTTTCCAAGTAGAAATGCAGGGAAGTCTGAGCCTGTGTTTTTGTGAGTCAGGGACAGCTTTTAGTCTGATGAGAGCTCTGTGAATGTTGTGCTGTGGAGTCTCTGAGTCCTCTGGCAGTCCTGGAGCACTGATTTGCCATGGCAGCTCATGCTTAGCTGTTATTATGGGCTGTTAGTGGCCATTCTTTACTAGACTTTTGTATCTTTCCATGATGGATTTGTGGTCTTCTGTCACTTTAATTGATTCCAGCAAATAGAATTCATACAGGTAAGACCAAAGTGCAGAAACAGGAGAAGTGAAAACAGCACCTTCTTGTCCTGCATGGGGAATTCAGAAAATGTTACTGAAATTTTTCCATTTCAGAGATTTTTGTGGAGTTGCTTTCAACAGTGATAAATGACCTGCCCCAAATTTCTAGATGACTTTTCCATTTACGGTGTGAAACTATATAAAAGTCAGGGTAATAAGGAAAAAATGTTAGCTTAATCTTGACTGCTTGAGTCCATGTAGGGAGGTTTGACACTTGTTGCTGTGGTGTTATTGCAGTGGTTGCTAATTAATGTTTCTTGGTAGAGCACCCTTCCTGCAAGTGTCACCTTCCTTTGGGTGAGTTCTTTCTGCACCATAAAATAGTAAATAATACGTCTGATAATCATCTTGATAAAGGCCTGTGTCTAAAGGGGAAATATGAGAAAAGAGGAAAATGAATTATGATAAAACATGCTCAATTAACATAAGGCGTCACTTCTGAAATTAGGGTGGGCTCACTAAGGTTACAAGGATAAAAAGTGGTTGGAAACTGCCACCCCCTCTCTGATTAAAAGGAAAATTGCTGGGGGATGTGTCACCATCATTCTGTGGCCTTAGAGATGTCACTTTATCCCTGAGAGGCCTTGGGAGATAGGATGGGCAGGGAGGGCGGAGGGAGAGCAGGGTGAGCGGAGGGAGATCAAGGGGAGCGGAGGGAGAGCAGGTAGGGCAGGCGGAGGGAGATGAGCCAGCCCAGGTCAAGGTGGTCACAGTAAACCTTGATTCTGGGGCAAAAGATCTGACAGTCAGGAGGGTTCTGTCCCTGTTGTAGAGTGTTGGGGGGAAAGAATGCAAATAAATCCTTGTGTATAAAGGCAGAGCGAGATACTCCTGCAGACTGAGAGTTTCCAGTAATTTTAGGATATAATTGTTAAAAGGGATTCTAACTGGATAAAGACTGAAATATTTGAACAGCATTTACAGCAGTATCTGTCTTCCCTTCCTGCTAAGTATCTGTGATGCATTGTGTTGGGGTTACTCTTCCTCTGATAAAATGTTTTCTTATAAGGCACAGAATAATTGATGTTGGAAATGTCCTCTGAGATCATCAGGTCCAAGCTATCACTGATCACCACCTTATCAACCAGACCATGGCACCAAGTGCCACATCCAGTCTTTCCTTAAATGTCTCCAGAGATGGTGACTTCCACCACCTCCCTGGGCAGCCAATATCCAATATTCCAGTATCTAATCACCCTTTCTCTGGAGAAATTGCTACTTTTCCTGCCGCTGTAGTGTTTGCAGAGGTACCTTTTACAGCAGTCCTTCCTTCTGTAAAAGCAGAGGAACCTAAACCACTGCTGTTCCTGCTAGACAAGTGCTCTGATTTTGAATTTTGAGCCTTATTTGAAGGGTTGTTTTTTTAGTGTTCCTTTTCGATACTTTATTCTGGTAGTGGATTTGCTGGTACCTAAATTGGACTAAAGTTCTTATGTCTAATGCGTCAGTTAATCTGTTACAGAACCTTGTTTGCAAGGAAAGTTTTCCTGATAGGAAGTTGCTGGTTAATGCAATGTTGAACAAATGATCCCATGTCTAAAGTGTCTTGGAAGGTTCATTCTGGGAGACAGTTTTTAGTAACTGGAGTCAAGTCCCTGTAAGAGGGAGGCACAGCTCCAAGGCTATAATCCAAAAAGGCTAAATCCAAATTTATGCAATTGAAATAAGAATCTGGGCATAAGACACAGAAGGTTGTGAAGACCAGTAACACTGAGTGAATTATTTAGGAAGGCATGGGAAATAAAAAGATGATAGAGGTAAGGAGTAGAGGTGGAGTTTGCAAGGCATTTGGTGCATTAGAGGCAGATCAGTAGCGGGGAGCAGCAGTGCTGAGGTCCTGGATCTGTGCAGGTCTCACGTCTGACTGGATTTAGTCTGAGCCTTTGGCCCCAAAGTGCTCCTGCTGGGACTGGAAGCTTTCCAGAGCCCTCTGATTGTTCCCAACCTGTGTATGCCGAGTGTGAGCCTGCAGCAGGGATTCTGCTCTGTTTTCTCTGAGAGAAACCTCCTGCCTGGGCTCCAGAGCTGAGACACAGCCAGAGCCACGGCTGGCAGAGCTGCTGCCGAGCTGCAGTGCTGCTCAAACCCAAAATGTGAATGTAGGGCACAGCAAAGTCATCTGGCTCTGAATCCTGATGTAAAAATACATCTTCTTATTCTCTTCTGGAGAAGCAGAGGTCCTTCTCTCTTTAAGGAGAATTTATCAAAATGAACTATATTGGGTTAAATCCATTTTCTTTGAAGTTGATAGTAAAGCTTCAACTGATGTAAATGGGAGTAGAATTAGGCCAACACTGATCACTTAAGGGAAATCAAAATCTAGGCTAGAGAAAAGGCAAAGATCAGCTCTGCACAGATACAGAAATAGTTTCTGTGTGCTGTGCCACTGGTGGCTCCTGTGTGCTTCAGCTGGAGTTGGAGGGCTCATTTCTAGGGCAAATGTCGCTGAAATCCCTGCACCCACAGGGACACCAAGTCACTGGCTCCCAGCTGGGGGATGCTGCTGTGGTGCAGCTCCAGCTGCAGCACAGCACTTCTCCCTGGGGACATTCTGCTCCCAGACATGGCCAGAGCTGTGGTGAGGAGCCCTCTGCCACCACCAGAACCGCACTGTGTTGTCTTCCCCACAGCCTGTGAGTCAGGACAAGCCCTTCCAACTCTGGCATTTATAGTGCTGAGGTTTAAAGAGTTTAAAGAGTTTAAGTGCAAAGGGTGCTAAAGGCTTCAGCAAATGGATTTACCACCACCATCACTTCCCTTTTTCCTGTGCCATCTGTGCCAGCAGCGTTGGTCCCTGCAGGAGGATGCCACCTGCAAGCCACCTGTCTGTTTTCCCCTGTGCTGGAAATAGCAATGCCAGCACAAAGAAATGTGTAGTTTTTAGTCAGTCTCCTTTTTTTTGGTGTTTGGACAGGGTCTTCCTGCTCTGTTGTGGAAGAGCAGAGAGGCATCTATCCCTGGAGTCAGTGAAAGCAGATTGTTTATGAGGCTCTCTGGATCTGTGTGCTGGGTTGTCACCCTGGTGCATGAAATGTCTTACACAATAGCAACAGAGCTGTGCTCAGAATGTGACTCTGGGGACAAAACTCTGTCACAAGGAATGACAAATCCACCAGTGCTCCTTATGCAATTAAAATAGCAACTTATCTCCGCGTGATTCATGTTTCTTCCTCTCAAGCTGGTGAGCTGTTCCCGAAAGGAAATGCTCCCATCCCTTGGTCCCCTGGCTTGTGTGCATCCCTGATCTGGTGTGTCTTTACACTGATACAACCCTGGGGAGGTTTTAATCATAAGAGAATAAGAGCTTTGCGATTCCAGCACGGCTCCCTGGCTGCTCCGAGCTGCAACCTCAATTCCATTAATCTGACTGTTGTCTGTTTAAGCATCATTCTACATCTTGACTGACAGTGGGGTAAACAGATTCAGCAAATAAACTGTGCTTCCTGTGCACTCACCAGTGGCAGATCAGGTCAAGCAGAGCAGCAGCTGAACAGGAGCAAACACAGAGCTTTGCCTGTGTCACTGCCTCCTGACTGGGATGGAAAAGCACAGCCTGAGCACACAGTGCCACCAGAATGGTTCCATGATGCATTAGGATTTTAGCTTTTGTGTTTTCCATATATCTGTACTCCTGCAGTTCTGCAGTTCTGTGTAACTCCAAACTCCATACCCAGTGGGAGCTGCTGCTTTCCCATTCTGCTCACACACAATTCCTCTCCAGGCTGGCAGTCAAGGACACCTCACTGCCTCAGGGCCCAGAGATGGAAACAAAAGTGAATTGGGGGGAGCAAACTTGGGGTAAATGACTTCATTACCTGCAGCTGTAACTGGGAGATTGACCCCCAATCTGCAAATGGACCAAACTTATAAAAGAGTGAAAACCCGTGAGCTGGGGTCCATTTTTGGGTGTAGCCCCTGGGGGGCTTTGTCTGCCCAAAATGTACCTGAAGGGCCTTCGATAAATAGAACTGCTTTTTATTCCCTTAATTTTGTTTGCCTCTGTTTTTAGGTAGTCCCAAGAAGGCATCAGCCTCTCCAAACGAGGTGTATGTGCTCTTGGCAGTCTCAAGAGTGCCACTGGACAGCTGCAGCTTCCGGAGAGTTAAAGAGGTTTAGGTGACAGCTGTGTGCTTTTCCTATTTGTCTGTTTTCCTCAAGGTCACTGGAGTCGATGTTGCAGGGATGGGAAGGGTCTGTTTGTTCCACTCACTACTACCACAAATAATTTTCAACAGTGGGAATGTAAGTCCTTTTTAAAATGGCTGTGCTAGAATTTGGGAAATTTTGTTCTTACAAGAAGTGACAAAAAGCGAGATAAACATAAGCTTATTAAGGAATACATCTGAGGAAGTGTTTTCTGTTCATTTTCAAAGAAGGCAAAACAATAATCACAGGAACATATGTGAACAAAAGTTGTCTTGATTTAAAATGCTAAAAAATCTGCATTGATTCACATGGGGAGCACCAGATTGAGACAGGCTGAAACAAGAGATGGGATCTTGTTTTGTAATCCCCAACCTGGTGGAGTTGCTCACTGCCATCAGGAGTGGGCTGGATCTGCATTTTGTGATAGCATGTGGGCTATGTGCATGCAAATCAGAGATGTGGGCTCTGCTTTGATCAGTCCTGCTTAATTTTCTGAGATAAACTTGTATTTTTATTTTTTGGGGGTTGTACTTAAACATGCAAAGAATTGGCTTTGATCAGTCCTGCTTAATTTTCTGAGGTAAACTTGTATTTTTATTTTTTGGGGGTTGTACTTAAACATGCAAAGAATTGACAACTCCCTTTTATTCTGGAGATTGTTGTGGGGGTGCTCTCTCTGTAAGATTTGTGATTTAAATAAAACCGGATTGGGAGATTGCTTCAAGTTATTAGAAGTATGGTAATTTCAATCCTCTGACGTCTAAATTATTTCAGATGGGCCCACAAAACATAACAAAGCAAACCGAAGCTGTTGCAGGAGGTGTGAGTTTGTTTGTCTAGGAAGCATGTAGGAGTTGATGGGTGTGAAAACCTTGGAAACAGCTGGAGTTGTCTTTTGTTTACTTGCACAGCTCAGGTGTTATGTCAATGCAGGGGGTTAGATTCAACCAGATTAATCATAAGAATCCCAGTGTTTAAAGCTTTCTTTAAAACTTGGTACATCTGGAGCACACCAAGCCACAGATATGACCAATAATGTTACAGGGTAATAATATGATGGTTGATAACTTCGGCTATTTTAGGCATATTCAGCACTAGCCTGGATCTTTGGAGAATTTGTTAATTCCTTGTTACTGCTTCTGCCTGTAGAGGGAGAAATTTAATTTTATTGGTACACTGGATACCTCCACATCTCTATTGCCAGAATACATTTCTGTGGGAATCCTTTATTGTGAAATATTTGTGGGCCTGGTGTCAGAGGGAAGGATGTAGCTGGGATGACCATTTGGTGATGGGTGACAGGAAGAATTCAAATTATCAAAACTGTTTGGGTTTAGAAGTCGGAATCAAAGTAGTAACCAACTGAAATTTTGGTAGGTATTTATGTGTTGTCCCTGAAAGGGTTTTGAGCCCAACAAATCAATAAAGCAATGTTCTCTGATACCAGCTGGAGCCTAATAAATGGGAGCAGTCAGCTTATCTTGGTGTTTTGGGGGTATTTCTCCCAAGCATCTCAAGATATGTCTTCCAGAAATGCCCTTTTAAGCATTTATTGATACTCTGATAGAAAAAAAAAAAAACACAAGATAGGATTTAATTTTCAAATAATCACCTTATAGTCAAAAGCCAGAACATTCTTTGTTGAATTACTTTTTGAGAGGTAGAAGCAACAGATAACACTTTCTTTTCCAGAAACTTGTATTTAGATTTAAAAAGGGTGGAAAAGCCATGCTAAAATATGCTAAGTTATTTATGATCTCAGCATCCCTGGAGTAGCTCTTCTTACAAGAACACATGTTGCTTATACTCTTTTAATTTCCAGATCTGCTTGGAATTTGAAGTCACAGGTGTCATTCCTGGTGAATGCACAATTAACAGCACTTAAACTAATTTAAACAATGTTCTGATCTCGAATTGTTAATGGTGCCTGTTGGCTGAGGTATTTGGGTGGACACTCACTCCATCCCCACTTCCAAACCCAGGCCTGGTCTCTTGAAAAGTAGTTGTGGAGTTTGCTGAAGGTTTTAGAATTTGGAGTGTTTCCAGTGCCTGTAGTCTTCTGACATGGAAAAAATGTGTGGGAACATGGGAAATTTGGGTTCATTCCTCCATTGGTTTTATTTAATTTGAGAAATGAGCAGAAATCTCAGCTGCCTAGACAATATTATAACAATTAATCTGCAGAATTATTTTCACAGTTTCTTTTGCTGACCATTAATTTTGTGGTGGTTTTGAGTAGTTTCTTACTTACCTTCCCAAATTAACTCATTATTTTTCTTGCAGGATAGATACAGGGTCAACACATGATCTATTGAAGCTTAATTGCAATATGGTTATCCAGTACTCAGAACATTTAACCATTGAAATATGTGCATGAAGAAATTCAGATTGTCCCCATGCTCCCACCATTCAAATGGGACAAATTAATTACCATTTTTTTACAAATCTCAGTAAAGAAAAAAAAATAAAACAACAAACCCAACAACAACAAAAGTCACCCAAACCCCTGAAGTTGAAAAAAACCAAACCAAACCAAACAACAAAAAAAAAAAAAAAAAAAAAAAAAAAAGAGAGAGAGAGAATTCCAGATTTTGATTTGAGTTGACACCTGGTATGCAGTTTGTGAGTCAATGGTGGTCATGTTCCAAAATGGAAGATTTTGCAGGGAGTGCCCACTGTCAGCCCCTCACAAAAATACCTTTTCAACTCAATTGTCTCTGCTTATCCCCATCACCATGCTGAAGAGATGAGGAGGGAGCTGTTCCCAAAACGGACAAGTAATTTGCTGGAAATAGATTTTAGATCAACACATTTGATTACAAGAAGAAATCAAGCTGAGCTCATGCACTTTGTGCAGCACAGGTCTACGTTCTCTGCAAGAGCCATGGTTAAAATCAGCAAACAATCATGCTCTGTAGCAGCTGAGACATCCAGATGGTCTCAGTTTATCCCTCATTAAAACACACTTCAGTGTTCCAATCTTTAGATAAAGATAGGCTTCAATGGCTGTGGCAAGGCCCATATCCTAAAAGAAAGGTCACAAGCATCAAGGCAGTTGCAGAAAATGCTTCTCAAAGCAGCCCAGTGCCTCAGTTGTGTGCCAAGGTCATGGAATCATTGAATCCAGAATGATTTGGGTGGAAAGGGACGTTAAAAACAATTTAATTCCACTCCTGCCATGGCAGGGACACCTCCCACTGTCCCAGGCTGCTCCAACCCCGATGTCCAGCCTGGCCTTGGGCACTGCCAGGGATCCTGGGACAGCCATGGCTGCTCTGGGCACCTCTCCCGATCCACCAGTGCAGGCAAGGGTCGTGATGGTTCGTTTGATCTTGAGGTACAAAAGGCACAGCAGGGGACAGCAGCACACTTCAGTATACTCACAGCAGAGCTCTTTTATTTGGTGCTAGCAACTCAATTATGTGACAGAAGGGGAGAGCTAAAGGAAAGAGGGAGGGGGGGGGAGAGAGAGAGAGAGAGAGAAGGGGATGGGGAATAGCTCCCAATGGATGGGATGACATCCTCGTGGTCTGCAGCCAATGGACAGGTCTTCCTTCCATGGGGAGAACTCAAAAGAGCTTCCCCAAAGGGTCACCTTTTACAGTTTTTTTCCGTTTTAGCCAAAAGGTGGTGAAAGACTGGTGCTTAGAGAAGCAGGTACGGTACAGTTTGGTATCTATAAACAGTTCTTTGGCAAGCAACCACCTTGGCTAGACCTAAATTCCTGTGTGAAGGGAGTGTCGTCCGTCAGGCTCTTCTTGTGATGTGAGGCAAATGAGGCAAACTTCAGACTGTCTCTTACACCACCCTGTGCCAGGGAGAATCCCCACCCTCATGTGGAAGAATTTCTACCTAAAATCCAAAAGAGTTCAGTCTCCTCCAGCTTAAGGCCATTTCCCCTTATCCCCAGTCCCTCTCCAGCTCTCCTGGAGCCCCTTTAGGCACTGCGAGGGGCTCTGAGCCCTCCCCAGAATCTTCTCCAGGCTTTTCTGGAGCTGCTGGGGCTTTGTGGTTCTGATGGGAGCCTTGGAGTTGATCTTCCTTGTGTCATTCCTTGCAAGTGCAGGCAGCAGGATGCTGAAAGGGAGTGTGCAGCACTTCACATTCATTTTTTTCCTACAGACCCAGAGAGGGCTTGGAACAACTTTGTACCTTCCCTCCTGCCCTTGCTGGGTGGAGGCAGCTGAGGAAGAGCAGCTGGAAGTGTCTGATCCACGTCTCAGATGCTCACAGAGTGCCATGAGACTCATCACCAGCTTCCCATCTTTCTTTATTTGCTGGGCAATTAATGAGGACCCCAGTTGAATGGAAATTTGAGTACCTGCTGAAGGGCCTTGCTGGACAGGAGTCTGTGCATCCTGTGGCTAATTGTGTCATTCATTAATCTGTTATCTCTTGATAATGGGCACAAGAGTCACTGAGGAGGATTCTGAATCTACCTGGCAATTAAATTACTTATTCCTTGTATATTGGTAATTCTTCACTTCATGGCTGCAGCCATGTGAAATCCTCACAGGGAGTTCTATTAAGAGAAAATTCCTGTTTCTTCCTTGTTCTCCTGTTTTTTTTCCCATATATGCAGATAACTAATGTATCTTAAGAGATGCAGAGTAGGAAGATTAATCTTTCTTCCCCCTTGCAGCTCCTAAAGAAAGTTACAGCTTTATAGCTTCAAAAGAGAACATTTTATTTTTAAGTTGCTATTAATAGCACAGAAAATTAAAAGCTCATCATGGTTAGGATGAGATCCCGATTGAACTTGACAGGGAAGAAGATACTTAATAAAAGTACCAGGCATGATGATGGCTTTAAAATAAATCTGTGCATTAATAGCTAAATTATGAGGCGATAATCTGCTGGTCTGCTTAAAAATGTGTTTGTGGGAGGATTTTTGGGATAACCCCATAGCTAATGCATGGTTGCTGGTATGTCCTGTCCTACAGCTTGTATTTTTTGGCTAATTGTATGATTTTAAGGTTGGGCAGCAACATTCTACATAGACAGCTATGTATTTATCCATCAATTGATGTCTGCTGCTGTTTTATCAGCTTATTTTTCTGAGCCACCAGCTAGGATAATGTGCTTGAGGGAAAATTATACCCTACATCAGTGGTTTTGTTACAGCATGTTGTACGTTATTGGTAATTTGAATGCACCCAGATAAAAATAGAAAGGTTAAGTAGTTTTCCAAATGTTGCTTCTGTGAAGCAGAAAGAGAGTAATGTCTGTACTCATATATGTTTTTGAGGGAAGAACAGGTTTTTTATTTTATTTTCCCTCTGCTAAAATTGATGCTTTCCCTCAAGCTGAATGTAGAGAACACTTGGCTTCGGAAATTTCTATTCCCAAGCTTTTTTAATTTTTATTTTTCCTGTTGGATGTTTAGGTCTAATGAGCTGGTTTTTAGCATTAATGTGCCAGCTCTGTCTGCATATGCCTGTCCCCAAAGTGCCTTCCCGTGGCCAGGTGGCGTGTGCTGGTGCCAGGGACAGGAGCTGGAGCCCCACAGTGCCCAGTGCCCTCTGCAAATGTCCCTGGCAGCTCCAGGGCACGGCCCTCACCCTCCTTCCTTCTGCTTGGGGACTCTCAAATGTTCCTCATCCCCCTCACATAGTGTTGGCCATTTTGGTGAGGTATTTATGTAGGGCCTGGCTGGGATTTCTGTCAAGTTGTAGTTCATAATTTCTATTCCAGAATGATTTAGTGATTCTCCGTGGATGACAATAACCTTGGGGGGGGGGATTGGTATTTTGATAGGACTGCCTGATAGCCATCTCCTTGGAATCCTTTGTGCATGTCCTATTTAGAACCCCTGCAGAACATCACTGTGTGTCTTTCAGCTAATGCCCACTGAGATTTAAAACCTCCTTTTTGGCTGCTCTCTTTCCTAGTAGTGACCTTGGCTGACAATTCCCGCTGTACACCCGAGTCCTGCGGGGATGGATTTTTCCCTCTCCTCCTTTCACACGGATTTTCGTGGTGCAGACTCACCTCTCCAGCAGCTCTGCTCCTCTTGCCTTACAGGGCACATCTGCTAAATCACTGGGGAGAAAATCTGTTTGTATTTGATTTTCTCAGTGATTAAAAATGCCATGGGACTTGCTGGGCTCGATCCTATCCCAGGGCTTCCCTTTCTTCTCCCCTGACTGAAGGGAATGAGAATCACCTGTGGTTTTCCTGGCAGGTGAGAGGAATCAGCCAGCTGGAGGGGGCTGGGGGCTCTTGGCTTTCATTTCAGCTGGGGACAGAGGGGGTAGGTGCTCTCTCTCTTCCACTCTCTGCAAAACTACATAGAAATTCTCCCCAAATCATCACTTCAATTGTAATTTATTGTTCTAACTTTCTATCACCTGCAAGCTCGTGGCTGAGGATGTTTGCATGGGGAGCTGGAGTTCAAAGCTGGCCAAGTTTGGATCTCTCTTTAGTAGCGAAAATGGGTTGGTTTATAACAAAAAATTATAAAGCTGTGACAGTAAAAAATATTTAGATGGATTTCTTTTAAGCAAAAAATAACAGAATATGCTTGAAGCATATTTATTGTTTGAAGGGAAAAAGCTTTTTTTCTTCTACCACATAACTTATTTTCCATAAGATAGGGCAAAGCAAAACAGTTATTTTTCTTCTAGTCCTTGCATGCTGATGGTCTGAGAGTTCAGTGGCATAAAGGAGAATTGAAGAGATGCTAAATTTTATAGGAGCTGAACTCTGCTCTGTGTACTAGTGGTAGTAAACTACTGGTAGTTTATTTTTAGCAGTTTATAATCTATTAAAGCTTGATTTTAAATTTGTTATACTTTTATCTGCTGCTTTTTAAGCCTTATAAATAGGTGAGATGGGGTAAGAATGCTCTGTAATGTGCAGGCACATAGCAGGAGAGGTTTGGGACTATGCCCTTAGTTAACTAAAATGAACTCCTGCTATCAAATGAGCGGGTAGCAACAAAAATCTCTCTGAGATAGTCCCTGTCATTTATAGTTTGGTGTCTCTTGTCTCATTTTAGAGAACTGCATCCCATCCCAAGAATAAAATAACCCAGCCTTACATAAGATTTTTTCTTTAATTATTTTTTAAAGGAACAGATGCAAAAGTTCTTTTCACTGTTAACGTTAAGAAAATGTAGATATATGTTCAGAAGAGTGGATTATAGCCCACAGTTTGCTTTTTCAGCCTTTATGGGAATGTGCAAGTGAAAAATATGCCTCTTCCAGTTTTACTTGTATATATTTCTATTCAGCCATTAAACAACTATATATTGTTAGGGGTCTTTTTAACAACCAAATGATTTATATTTTGTGTTCTTCCTCTTTTATTTTTCTGCTTGCACTTACTTTGCGTGGAAGCTTCATTGTCTGTATCTCATTAACGACCAATGGTGCTGCACTAAAAGCTTCAGTATTGGCTTCATGTCTTTATATCTTTAATTAATATTATAACAAAATGCCTCTGACAGTGAAACCAAGGTGGCAGAAGAGAGGTCTGCAAATTTAGCCTGGAGTGGAAGTTGGTTTTGTTTGTTTAGAGGGGTTGGTTTTTTATTTTTTTCTTATTTTTTCCTTTTTTTCCCCTCCCCCCCCCTTCCCCCCCTCCCCCTGGACCAGCTGTTTCTCATGATCTGTTTGATGCTCAGCATTTCACCTGCTGAGCAATCACACACCTGAAAAATAAGAGTACCTCCTGGAAAATTGGATTTTTTCTGCAATTAGTTCTGAAGACTGTTGTAGATAAAAGACTATATGTGTAGCACTGAAATGAAGGCATTTTTGGCTAAATGGCAATCTGATTCAATTTCTGTGTGGCTGTGCTGTGGTCTTCTGTCTTTTGGCTAAAGGTCTGTTAAATCTTTGATTTTCTAGACTTTTATAGACAGCAGTAGTCAGTCACTCCTTTTCCCTATTGATGGCTGGGGTGATTTATGTGATAGGTGCTGACAGAAGGACAGAGAAAACAGCAGAACAAGGCGCTTTTTTATTTTTTTTTAATGGTCTCCCTTGGGTTGTTATGTAGAAATTTGAGCTTCTTTCTCAGGGACATGAGTGTCAACACTGATCATACTACAATAGCATGGATGTTAAAACTGGAGAGGTGTGCTAACCTCCAGAGCTCAGATCATGACACAACAAAATGGATTTCTCTACAGCTGGCCAGTTATGCATTTCCTCAAGTTTTTATTCTGTGTTATTCCATAGATCTATATTTATGGAAAACATGATACCTATCAACTTGTTAATAAAAGCAGTCCATCAAAATTATATTTCACATTAACGAGTGCACTTCCACTGCACTTTCTCAACCTTACGCTCCCAAGAAGGCAAGAAAAGCCTTCAGTTTATCTCTGGTTTATTTAAAAAGTAATAAAGTCCAGGCCTCCTTTAAGTCTTTGAGATTGCTCTTATGACAAAGTCCTATCCAGGACTGGAAATATTTCCACTCCCATTTCACAACTCTCAAACCAGGTTGATGCAGCCTTCAAGGTAGAGCTGGGAGCACAGAGGGCTGTGGCAGAGGAATCATGAAATGAAATTGCAGTTTATTGATTAAAAGCCTGATAGGTGGTTCAGATATAGATTAGATCTTCTTCATTAATCTCAATTTTTAGGATTGAAAGTGCCTGTAAAATATTGTTAAAAAAATCTGAGAAAGGAATGTGAAAAGAGGTTAGGATGGATGTGACCAATCAAGAGAAATTACCATTTCTACCAAAGTATTAAATATTTGGGTTAGTCTCAAAGTATGAAGATTAGAGAGACCTTTTAATATTTTTATAATTAAATGATTAGTAATGGACTAAAAAAGGTAATAATTAGGAACCAAGCTCAGTGTCCAGCCTTAACAGGGGCTGAATAAAAGCCCAAAAATTTTAGGTGGGGTTGAGCAGGACTGTCAGCTTCAATCAGTCTCTGTCAAGCCTCAGATGCTATTTGTAGGAAGGAGCTGGAAAATCTGGTTTTTTTTTAAGATGTTCTGGAGAATTTTCTTATAAAATGAGATACAATCAGTTATTTTAGGCACACAGAATCCTGGAACTCCATGGAATTGTGTGCACCAAGCTGATAATCAGCTAAAGGTCACATGGTAACTCAAATTCTAGGTTTAAGAAATCTGGTGGTCTGTAAAACACACAGATGAAGGACAGATGTAGAATGCCTTATCTTTTTAGTGTTTATGCGCCAATAATTTGCTTTTAGTGAAGCAAAGAAAATATCTGAATTATAGCCGGGTGAGTTTGGGCTCTATTCTTTTATAGGATTTTTCATCCTTGTCCCCTGGGTTTAAACGGTAATAACTGGAAAGAACTATAATTTTGTGGGGGGGGAGGGGGGCGGGGAGAAGAAAGGCACCTCAGCCCAAGGAAGAAATTTTGAATGTTTTGCCCTGGAGATGATGCTGAAGAACTGCTCTCTAACCTGCCTCTGATGTAGCATCACTGCAGTACATCTTTTGGGTGTTTCCTGCTGTAAAAAAGGCTTCCCTCCACTTTGGAAGTGATGCAGGAATCACTTACGGGATATGTTCCTTACCTGATCTCCTACTGCTTTTAGAGCATTTAATTTAGATTTTTTTTCATGTCTCCTTTATTTAATGCTGAGTGTCTGAAGTCTGAATATCCTTAGGTGTTTTTTTTCCCATCTGTGTTTTTGATTAAGTTGATAACACAGTTTGGAAGTTGTCACTCCTTGCAACAACTGTACTGCATAAAATCAGTTCTACATGAAAAGTTGAATTTTCTAAAGCTTGTAGAGGTGTAGAATGGGTGTTTTCAGTGCCAGAAGTTACATCCCCAAAGAGTGGGAATATGTGGCATGTAGGAAGGCAGTGAATGAGAGAAACCCCAGACCTGCCTTGCTGTGGGGAATTGGATCCTTGAGAGAATAAACAGCTGATGAAAAATAACCTTTCATTTGAGCACTGGAAGCAAAACATAATAAATTCATGTTAGCACCAGCAGGGTGTGAGATTGAGTTCTGAAAACTGGTGGCTAGGACAACCTTTACTGGGAAAATCTATTTTCAGGGCAGATCCCATCTCTGCAGGCAGAGAGTGATGCTCTGGCATCAGGGGAGGAAGGGTTTCATCTGCAGGACCTGCTGCACTTCCCCAGAAGTCACTGATGGAGTAATTCCATTATTTAATGGGCCTGAATTGATTCCTCTAAAGCAGTTTTGTTGCTGTCAGGAGTTCATTTGTCTTTTCTGGAGCCATTTCCACAAGGAACAAAGGAAAGCAGGCTTGGGATCAAACATAGACTGAATAACTGTGCACTGCAGCAGGGGCTGGAGGAACTTTAATTCACAGCCCTCCTTTCAGTTCCCCTCATGACACTAGTACAACATGGGAAACAGAAAAATCAGCCAATTTGTGCAAGATTCTGTTTGGTAGAAATCCTAAATAAATATGCTCATTGTACAACTGAAATTATTGATATTTTTTGTCTCTATAACAAATATTTCTTTTGTAACAAGGCTTTTGTTGCCTTCAAATATTCAAGAGTAGCATGGGATCCTTTTTATTTATCCTACCAGATAACAAAACTGGTGACTGGAGGCTCAGGTTAATGCTGAAAGACTGAAGCAGTTGTTAAGGGATTATAACAGGTAGCTGCCTGTGATTTTTTTTTTTATGTTTTCATTTTGTAATATTTTTAAAATAATACTTAATTGTCTTAATGTCATCCTGTTGTCAGGGGATATATATTTCTGTCTGAAAACAGCAACTGAATGGATATCTCATGTGTGTGCTCATCATGAATGAATTATCACAGAATCACAGACTGGTTTGGGTTGGAAATGACCCTGATGACCATTTCATTCCAACTCCTTCCAAAGGCAGGGACAGACACCTTCCAGTAGCCCAGGCTGCCCCAAGTCCCATCCAGCCTGGCCTTGGACACTTCCAAGGATGGGGCAGCCACAGCTTCTTTATAGATGGACAGATTAACTTAAGGCAACTTGAAATTCATGAAGAAATGTAGGGATGAAGTCAGGAATATTTTCAGAGAATATTTCATTGACAAAGTTCAGTTTCTCTTTTTTGATCTACTTTTGGCTTCCTTGTATTAAACAAAAAATTCACACTTTGTAAGGTGCCAACTGGCTTTTATTCAGATGTTGTTTTTCCTTAGTTCTTTCTGCATCTTGTGCATTCCTGATAATTGAGCTTCAAAGTCAGTGTGAGGGTTTGTTGGTTGTTTGTTTGTTTTTAAATTTATTTATTTATTTTTAATATTTTTTTAAATTTTTAAAGAGAGTATGAGTTTAGGCATTGTTGGGTATATTTAACCAGCTTTGTTGGCTGCTGGATAGAGAATCCATTCCTCATTCTGTTCCATGAAGATTGTGTTCATAAATGGATGGACATTTTGGCTCTGCCACAAATTGATGCCACAGCTGGGCCACACTTGATTTATTTCACATATCTGGAGGCCTCTACTGAGAAGGTTATGGTTTTCCTTCTCAACTCTTTTTCCCCTTGCAGAGATCTTCTGTGAGGTTTTCATCATCTGCAATCAGTTGTTACCCTGCTGCTTCCAGCACAGAATTCAAGGAGCTCTAGTCTCAAAATATCGCAGATGATTTTGCTCAGACTCAAGGGAAAACTCCCAGAAAACTGCTTCCAGTCCTGCTTTATTAAGGAATTGGTATCACTGAATACAGATGAATCTGGTTATGTACCTTGTATTCACTGAAATGTGACACTTCATTGCTTTCCCCCACCTTATGTGGGGGTTCTCTATAGGGTTCAGCTGGAATTTTATCCACAGCCAAATGAAGTTCCAAGTGGGCAGTAATGCTCCCTGTGGAAGGGTGGGAACTGCTGATGTCCTGAGTTTAATCCCTGGACAACCAGCTGTGTGTGTCACCTTCCAGCTGCATGAGGAGTGAACAGAACCCGGGCTTTGCTGATCTCTGTCCCGGCTGAGAGGAGATCACCCTTTAACCTGGAATTCAAACACATTCAAACAGTTTCTCCACCAGCAAACTGAAATCAGAGCTGCCATAATGTCGGGTGACAGTTTAGAGGACACAGTCAAATTAAGAATATATCCTCTTTATTATTTTTTCTTTTTTTTTTCCACTCATTGTGACTCCATCATTTGTCCTGACTTTAAGGACTGTGAAATGCAAGCCTTGGGATTCTGCACTGGTGCAGTCTGGTTCATTACATTGTTGTTAACCTTCCTGCCAGTAGAAGCTCACATGAATTCAGATGTCAGAATACTTGAGGATGATATCTACATTCTAACACACTGTGAAAATATTTACAAGCTTCCAAGATGAGACTTTTCCTGATTAGGGAAATCAAAGAATAGTTTTCCCAGCAGGCCTGCAGTTAGCTCATCCAAATTGCTTCTGTTTTAATTGGCATGCATTTCCTCGAAGCAGCTGGGGGATGAAAAATATTTGACTTGGGCTCTACAGGACTGGAAGCCTCTTCCCCCAGACAAAGCAACTCTGGAAAAGAAACCAAACCAAGAAGCCAGCTCAAATTTATATTGCATTTGTACAACAAAAATCTGTCTTTGACAAGATTCCAGACCAAGGTGCAGACTGATATTCTGACTTTTTAATGAGGAAAATAAGGATGGTGTTTGTCTCAGGTGTTCTGTGTGTGAAGTCTTTTGTTACCTGTGTTGTATCTGAGTGGGCTGTGAATTTTATCTCAGCTCCACAGAAGTCTGTTGTTTTCAAACTGCACTTTGGGACTTCTTTTACTCAGTTTTCTAGTTTCAGAAGCATTGGGAAGAATAAGTAAAACCAAATAACCTTTGTTAAAAGTTCCCACTTCTGTCTGGAAAAAACCAACTAATGTGTGTGAAACTAATTTACTGGAGTTTTTATTTCTCTTTTGTAGAACGTGTCTGAGGAGGGACATTTTCCCTATTAATTGTTCTCATAGGGCATGGTGAGACCAAATCTGCCTCGTGGAGGAGGAGGAGGTGACCCTGTTCTAGGATGGTGTGGAAAGCTGAGCTCTCAGGGCTTGGGGTGGGGCCTCTTTATGTTCCAGTCATGAATTAAACCCACCATGGATAGACCAGTGAAAGCAGCATCCAGAGCATGAAATCCAGTTCACTTGATTTATTGAGTCTGTTTATTTATCTATTTATTAGGATATTAGATAATTTTGATGAAAAAATGTGCCAGTATCATGTCCTTTAATCAGGATTCCTTGGTAGTTCATGTAGAACGTATCTACATCTTGAAAATATCAATATGGTGAGGTTTTTTGTAAAACAGTCCCTTCCCTCACCTCCACCCAAAAAAACCACCACCCAAACCAGTGTAATAATGGGGTTTCTTGTGGATGACTTCCCCCACTGGATGCATTTCAGAGATGCAAAACCCCACAATGGGAATATTGCCACGAGCCAGCCACAACTTTCCTACTACTCAGCTTTTGGTGAAGAAATATTCAATATTCACCACTTAGGAGGGGTGAAGTGATTGCATGTCAGTCCTGGCAGCCTGAGGGGCCAGGGCTTTTGCTAGGAGAGATTCTGGTATGGAATGGAGCCTGAGGATCCTGTTCCAGGGGATTAGGGAGCTGCATTAGCAAGGAATAATGTCAGTCACGCTTTGTGCCAGCTGGGTTTCACCATCTGCCTCTCAGAAACGTGAGGTGGTGTTTCCCTGGTGGCACAGCATTAGGTGAGTCATGAGCAGCACAGACTGCCAGTGATTTGGTTTTGAAGCTCTGAAGGAAGTGTGAACTTCATATTTGTTGTTTATTGGTTAATATTTAATTGGAGGTGAAATTAAAAATTAAGCAGGCAAATGACTCATGTTGAAAAGCAACAGCACTGTCTTGCTGTGGCTGACAAATGGCAATGAATTTCTAAGAATAGAAGAAAGTATATTAATTTATAGTGATAGCACAGGAAGCCTAAAGAGATGCTTTGATTGAGAGGAGTGGACACTTTGCACAGAAAGATCGTGGAGAAAATGTCTTTGCTGTGATTAGTACCCTTTGCATCAGAAATGAAATTGGTAGATGGTTCTCTTCAGAAAATACTTAAAATTGTCTTTTTTCTGTGGTGTTATAAAAAAGTTTAAGAACAATTTTATTATCTTGGAGCAATGTTTAAAAAGATTTTTTTTATTAGAGCAATGTTTTTTCTGTCTTTTTTTTTTTTCAAAATCGTGGCTGTTTGAGATGCCCAGCTCTCGAAACCGTGCACTGCACTTAGGAACAGTTATATTTATTTTTTTTTAACCACTGGAAGTAAAGAGCAGCCTGTTATTTCAGCTAATTGTTATTACTATTACTGTAGGCTCTGAGTCTTTCTGACAGTCAGATCTCAATCTGCATTTTGCCGTGGCTGACAGCAGGCAGAGCCTGGGATGCTGCTGGTAGGAAGGAGGAGTCCTGGCGATCTGCTGCCTCCTGGGAAGAAGCCTGTTTGATTGGGCATCTGTGGCATTTCTGGCCGGCAATTTTTTTCCCAAATAATGCTACAGGCTGATGCTATTTCTGTTCAGAATAATGATCCATCCTGTTTACAAACAGAGAAAGCAATAGTGTGAGTAAGGCCTTTTCTTCCTGCTGTATGTAGGGGATTACCTGGGGGTGGATTGAGGCTGAGCAGTGCCCAGGATGCAGCCATGGAGGGCTGAGTGTGCTTCACCATCTCTTGTTTGGTAAATAAAGGCCTTTTTAAACTGCTACTTCTAGTTTCTATTTGTTGTTTTCTGTAAAAATGTTTTGTGCTGAAATTCTCATCTCGTGAATGTGAAAAGCAGTATGCAAAATTCAGGGTGGCAGAAGTTCTTAGCACTAGAAGATACATCAGTAAATAGGATGGGTGGAAGAAAGTGTAGCAGTTGGCTGGTATTTCAATTTTGGTCTGTAATATCATAGTGAAACTTGAACTTTTTAAATTTTTCCCCCTCACAGAAGTCAAAGGAATGTTGAGGTTTGAAGCTGTAAAGGAAAGGGCTGGTAGAGGTCCAGTTTTGTTAATTGAGCAAAGTAACTCCAAATTACTGCTCACACAGGCTGATCTTTGTCAGTGCAGAGCAATGGCAATGAGAGAGTGGAAATAGCAAACCCTGTGTGTCATGTCAACTGTAGCTGGGTGGGAGATTAAAATTATTACGCCAGTATAAAACCAGGACTTGAAATGTATTGGGCTCCTCTTGATGTGCTTTATCTGGGCATTATTATATAACTTCCACTGGGGATTGCTGTGCCTAGAAAGTTCAACGTGCGCCCTTTGCCTGTGACAGGTTGGTCAGTCATTAGGCTGCTGGGGTGCCCTTTGAGAGATCCTTTTTATTATGAAAACGATTCTAAGACCTCCAGATTAGACAGTGCACTCACACTAACCCGCTTGGAAAGGAAAAAAAAAAGAAACCTTTAATCTCTGTTAAAACTCTACATGCCAAATATAATAGCTGGTTTCAGCAGTGTTTAAACCATCTTCATTAGAATATGGGAAGGGGAGACAGGTTTTAAAGGCTGGCTTTAGCAAGCAATCAGCTGTTTCCCAGATGGTCCAAATGGGACTTGTTCAACACTGAACATAAAAAGGGAAAAGAATTAAAAAGAGAGAGCCCAGCAGCATCCTGTGTGTGTCAGTGCCTGCTGGTGCCTGGGCTCAGGGGAAAGGACTCCTCATGCAGAGGCTCTGTCCCTCCCAACCCAGACATCCCATTGCATTCCTGCTGTGCTCACTTGCACAAAGGCAAGGCTGCAAGGCGTAATGCATTTCAATATATTCTGCACTTGTGATGGTGGCTCTATAGCTTTTGCCCAAGTTTCACCACCCTTGTGATATAAAACCAGTTTTGCTTTAACCCATTATGAAAACTGGTAGTGCTTAACCCATTTTTGACTCGGGAGCCTTTGTTCTGGTCAGAGGACAGCCCGGGGGGGCTGTATGGAGCAGAGCACGTACCGGGGGTGCATCCTGCACGCCGGGCTAATCGCTCGCTAATTAATATTCATGACTCATCTTATTTAGCGGCTGCTCTTGGCACTCGAGCGTTGGTGCTCGAGCCGTGGAGAGCTTTATCTAAGGCAGAGCCGGTGCTCTCCTGGGGTGGGTGCTGCCGACCCGCAGTTCCCCTGGTTGCCTGAATCCGTGTAACATCACGCCTTGTAATGAGTCCTTTCTGCTTGTTCCCAAAGGTCCAGAGGAAGAAATGACCATGTAGATTCTACAGCTTGGGTGCAGCATAATGGGAAATGGTGAATGGAGTGGAGCTGGTCTGCAGCCCTGAGAGCAGCCGTTCTGTGACCTGCAGTCAGTCAGGGACACCCTCCTCGCCAGGAGCATCCTCCACGTCGCTCGCCGGACACACGCGGGAATCTATTTAATTTCTCACATTGGAATTCAAGATTCCTCTCCTTCAATTTTTAAACAGTTTTAAGATTGTATCAACTGCAACGAGTGGAGCAATATAACCAAGCCACGATGGGCGACATGACAAATAGCGATTTTTATTCCAAGAACCAAAGAAATGAGGCCAATCATGCAGGAGAGTTTGGGTGCACACTGCAGGAACTGCGCTCCCTCATGGAACTCCGAGGGACAGAAGCAGTAGTAAAAATTAAAGAGACTTATGGGGAAACAGAGGGGCTCTGCAGACATCTGAAGACATCACCCACAGAAGGTAAGCACTTCTCACTTCAGTTAGGGGACTTTGTGTAAACACCCTCCAGATGATGAAAAAAGAGGTTTTGATTCCAACCTGAACAGAATTCTCATGGTGCTGCCATTATTCCCTGCAATAATAAAACAAGAGTCTTCTAAGAAAGAAAGTAAACCAGTCTAGCTATAGCTAAAGCTGGCATGAGAGTGAAAGGAGTGCTTCTTGTCTTAACAGCTAAATGCATTTATTCTTCCTTAAAATGCCACAAAAAATCAGCATGTGTTTTAGGCATTGCAAAGAGACTTGAATCTCTGTGCTCCCGGGGGAAAGAAAGCACAAAAACAGTTGCTTCAAAACAGCTTTTGGGTACTTGGACATCTTGAGGGTATGAAATGACCTTTTGAGATGCACATTATGTTACTGTGTAGATCGATTTTTTTTTTTTATGTTTATGTATAGGTTACTAATCTTCACTTATTATATTACCATAGATAATTTCGCTGAAATCATCAGTCTGTGATTGTATTGAGGTTTTTATTAGGTGCCCTTCTGTTGTGTGTAAAATTAAGCTCCTTACTTTCTTATGTTTAATAATACCAAGCATAGTTTTCTAGTATCTATTTTCCTAAGTGTTTTTCAAGACTTCTGCCTGATCATTTATTAGTCTGGTTTTTAATGCTCAAACCAAATATCTCTCCATAAAGCATTGACAATGGTGTAATGTTTCCCTCTCCTCACACAATTTTCTTTCTCTTTAAGTGCAAGTAAAATTCAGTTTAATTCTTAGAATTCTATTTTTGTTACTGTATTTTTATCTCCAAGGAGTATTAACAGTTTTGGAAATTACACAGTCTTTCAGTCTATAATATTTCTGCAGTCTTGTAATGAAGCCAAGATGTTCATTTTAAGTTCTTTTCTTCTTCAACAAGATAAAAGTCTTGGCTTTGTTCCATTCTCTTCTTTCTAAAATTAATCATTTAGTTACCTCCAGTGTTTAAATGCCTCAAAGTCTGGCATTATTGGTGGCATCATAAACCTGCCTATTGTAGTGTGATACCATAAATTACCCCAGCTGAGGGGTCCCAAAGGAGGAGCTGTCAATGTCTCAGCTTGAGGAATTCCATGTTTGCAGGAAGTCAAGAGCTGAAGTCTCCATCTGAGCCGAGCTCAGGGTGGTGACTTCAGTCAAGTTTTGCCAACTCATTGTAGTGGTTACCTGGTCAATGTGAACTTCAAAGGAGATGTTAATTGCGCTGTGTGTTCAGTTTATGACATCAGGGAAACTCAATTCCTCATATTGGAACAGAGTGTATGGATCCAGCAGAGTGGCACGCTGACTCCGGCAGTAATCTGTATCTGATACTGCAGATAAGGTAACTTTCCTCTAAGCATTACGTGCACTTGATCACTTGTGCGTTAGGGAAAAACCTTTCCAGCTTCAAATGGCAATCAGCATAGCCTTGGAACTGGGAAGGCTCTGCTGGGTTTTAATTTTCAAGTAGATCACTTAATAGGAATTCCCACTCACATGAGACTTACATCTTACTTGTAATTGTTTTGCTTGGAAAAATTCTCTGAAATACATCTTGTCAAACTCCGGAAATTTTCACTGGGGAGAAAGTATCCATAACAAGAAACTTGAAAGGTTCATGGCAAATATAAGCTTATATTTAGTTCTAAGTGCCAAGCCATTGTTTTTCTTGATTCCAAGCTCAGTGAAGAGGATATTCTGGAAGAGATGACTATTCATAGATGAAAGAAACATAATAATTTCTTAAGTGGAAATGGGATTCTAACACCAAGCAGATATGATTTGAAAATTAATTATTGACATGCTTAGTTTTATCTTTTGGTATCTGCAGTGAACTGTGGATTCCTCATTGAATACCTTTATGAAAAACACAATTTGCTGCCGTGCCTGAAAATCACTTTTCTAGCTAGGTATCATTTTTGGTGAAGCACAGCTCACTGAGCTTCCTTTGTTTTTTTCAGACTTTGGTCTGTTGTACATCTCACATAGTTTTATGGGAAATATGAAATAAGAATTACCGTAGGGCACTTATTTGAAGAACCCAAATGGCCTGAGCAGAAGTCCTGAGTGATTGTGAAACAGTGAAAGGACCTGACTCTAGAACCTGGTTCTTCCCTGCCTTGTAAGCTCTTCCAGAATTTATCTTCATAAAAGATAATTTCCCTGTAATTTTGTGGGATAAGTACCAAAACAGTTACCGGAGCAGAGGAAAAAAATGTTTCCTGTCAGCATGGACATGATAATTTGGTAAAATGTGTGAATTTAACCTAACCTGAATTTACTGGTTTATTTAGAAAGGAAGAAGTAGTCATGAACTCAGAGCTGACGCAATTAATTTCCCATGTTAATATTTGATGTCCCACCTATGGATTGGTAGGATCAATCACACTTAGAAGTGCTGTTTGAAATGATTTTAAAGGCCTTGAACTTCTCAAGATGTCATATTTGTAACTCAGATGTCATTGACACTGCTGTGAGGTTCATTTCCCTGTGAACTCCTGTCTCAATGCAGAGTGGAACGGGGGAAGTCTGCTGAATGTTGAGTAGAATAATATTTGCATACTGAATGAATTAATAATATTACTATGGGTTATGAGACTTTAGTTTCTCCTTTAAATTTTCTTTGATTGCTCCTTTAGCTACAGATGCAGTCGAGATCCCAGCTTCCATTTATGCCTGAGGGATTTCTTGCCTTAAAGTGATTATATTATAATGAGAAGCTCCCGTTTAAGTGCTCATAAAAAGAACCTCCCCAAAAATCTGTGGAAGTAATTTATACAAAAAATACACGTGTGTCAACTTGAATTTGCTCTAAAAATATTTGTGTTCAGATTAGTTTCACTTTGATTATCCCAGCAGTATCACATATAGGCAGCATCTAGCCCTGTCACTTTGCAAAACAATACTGAATCCCCTCCCTGGGCAGAGCTATGCTGACAGTTGTATAATTTTCCATGCAGTTGGAGTCTCTGAGGCTTACTGGAGCATCAGTGATACCTTATAAAGGACAGCCGGTAAAATGGGATGAGTTACCAAATGAGAATGAATACCAAATGAGACTGGAATCCACTCTCTCCAATACTTAACCATATATACCCACAATTTTATACAGTGCCCACCAATTTACAGCAACTTTTTAATCTACTTTCCCTTATAAAAATATTTATTTCTTACAGGAGTGTGTCAGTGAATTAACTTCCCTGATTTCTTGCTTAAAATACTTGGACACTGTGATTTCCAGTGCATGTAAACAGTGAAGAATTCACTGCATGTAGAATTATGGAATACCCTGGGTGGGAAGGGATCACAGGGATCATTGATCCAACCCCTGGCCCTGCACAGACATCCCAACAGTCTCACCCTGTGCATCCCTGGGAGTGTTGTCCAAAGGTTCCTGGAGCTCTGGGGGCTGTGCTCAGCCTTGGGGCCGTGTCCCGGCACATTATAGTGAAGCTTTTTTTAATTTTTAGATGAAGGAAGAACCTTTCCACGATGATACCTGTGTAACCACGCCTCAAACAGGCACTTTAGAAGGTGTTACACATTGGTGATGATGTTCCAGCACTTCAGAAAAAGTTTTTCTGTTGATATTTAGTGAATACAGAACTGCTTAAGGTTCTAAGGTTCTAGAAATGGGCTGGAGGAGTGCACTGGGGAGAACATTTCAGCTTTGTGGATTTTTTTTTTTTCCCCTTCTGTCTGTAGATCTCAGAATACCAGGGAAAGGTTTCATGGAAATTGATATAATGACAATATCAATTAAGAGTTAGTTGATAATATTTTGTCCTGGTTTGAAAGACAGGTGTTTGCTAAGGAAAGCAGAAGCTTCCCTTTGGACTGAAAAAATGTGATTCTTCCGATTACTGTGATTTTAAAATTAAGGGAGCTCTCAGGCAAAGATATGTGGGTAGGAATAACAGTTCTTTACTAGTATAACTAACAAGACAAACAAGAACAACAACAGCTATGAAATTACCCACAAACAGAACAGTAACTCAGTCCCAGTGTTTTTTGGCTGCAGGCACCTTTTCCCTGAGCTGCAGTTCCCGGTGCTGGGGGCGGGCAGGTCCCGCAGAGCTGCAGGAGGGCTGGGGGTGATGGCAGAGCTGTCCCAGGGGGAGAGAGAGATGGAGAGAGAGCCCTCTGCTCACGGTGTGGGTCCTGGTGCTCAGCAGAGTGCTGGATGGTGGCAGGTTACAGTGAGAAGGCAGCAGGGCAGGGTCCGACAGCAGTGAGGATGGCTCCCGGTGCTGGGATGACAGGGATGGGCCAGAGGCGGCGATCGTCCTTCTCATCCGAACTCCGTGGGGGGAAAGGGCCGAGCCAGAGCCTTCCTTCTCCTCTTCTGGATGTTTGAATTTCGCAGGGTTTCCCTCCTCTCTCTCCCCTCCCCCTTGTCACCAGGGCCCAGTCAACAGGTATCTTAGCATGACGATGGGGAAAATTCCACAGAGGGAAAAGGGAGAGAACCAACCCCCAACATATTTCTTCTGTAGAAGTTGACTTTTTAATCGTCGCAACTGCCCTTAGTTGAGCTACCAGAGAAGTTCTCTCTCTTCTCAAATGTATATTTATGTGGGTGATATGGACTGAGAATCAATTGGACCAGCTGTGGAGGTGTGTTTATTTTTCATTATTTCAATCTAAAAAGCCTTTCACAATTTTAACGGTGAGGGTAAAAGATGAAGAAAGATTGAATGCAACAAAATCAACCAGCTGCTTTTAATACTTGTTAGTTTTGGTTCCTCACACTTGCTTCTATAAAAATGCACCTTTAATAACTTAATAGTCTGTTTGGAAGCTGCTCTTGCTGGTTTACACTGAATTTTAGTCAGGTGCACCACTGTGTTCAGTCAGCTTCAGAGATGTGAAGAATTTGGAAAGGAAATTGGGAAAGGAATGAAAACTACTTGATTCAGACAAATAGAAATTTAAAATAGAAATGTAAAATAATTGATTCTGTGATTGTCACAGACTGAGCTTTTTTTTAACACACTGTCAAAATAGATCCTGAATGTAAAGAAATTGGAGACAGCATCATTTTAATTGATAAAAGAATACACTTGATCATGTATAAACCATTCAATATTATCCATAAGTTCATTCAAGATTAGGATGGATAATTTTTCATTGATTTTACAATTTCCTTAAAAGGAACATTGCCAGCTCTCTGAAAGTAGATTTTAAGAGTTTCTTTGTGATGTTGAGCTGAAGTAACTTGGGAAACCTTCAAAGCAGCATCTTAGGAGCTGTATAAGAGCAGAGCTGCTCATCCTCTCTCCGGATCGCCACACTGCCCGCCTAATTCCTTGTCCTTACTTGTGGCGACAAACATCTCTTGTAGTCCAGACCCATTTGGCAGCCCCCAGGCCAGCAGCCAAGCTCCAAGCACGCACTGGCCCTTACTTGTCCTTGTCCTCCCCACAGGAAGGTTTGGTTTGGGCCAAGAGAGCAGCCCTGGCCATGAACAAACCCCTCAGCATGGTCGTGGCCGAGGCCTCGCGGGGGTTTTTCCTGCCCTGCGCAGGAAAAACCCCATGGATGAACTTTAAACTTGTATTTCACCTGGGTGTTTGTGCAGTGCCGAGTGTGGCTGAGATGGTGAGAGCTTGGAGAACTCCATGTTTTCCTCTGGTTCCATCAGTGGCTGCCCTCAGGTGCCCCAACAGGCTCCCTGCGCTTGCTGAAGGAAGGAAGAGGGCCTAGGTGCTCCTCCATTTGGGATTTGCAGTTGCAGAACCCCTTGTGTATCCCAGCTGGGTTTGTTCTCCTGGGGAAGAGAAGACCCCAGGGAAAGGCCATGGCAGTCTCCCAGTATTTGCTGGAGGCCTGTAAGAGAGTTAGGTCCTGCTAAAATGTTTTTCCCCAAGTTGTGATAGGAGAAGGGGTAGTTGATTTAAACTGAAGGAGGGTTTATATAGATTAGATACAAGGAGGAAATTTCATACAGTGGGGGTGTTGAAACACAGGATCACACTGCCCACAGATGTGGGGGATGTCCCAACCCTGGAGATATTTTACACCAGGTTGGATGGGCTCTGAGCAGCCTGACCTAGCTGGAGATGTGCCTGCTCTCTGCAGGGGCTGGGCTGGGCAACCTTTAAAGGCTCTTTCCCACCCAAACAATTCCATGATTCCCTGCCTGGATGTCTGGGGGAGCTGGAGCTGTCCCTGACTCTGTGGGAAGAGTGGGCAGCACAGAGTGTACGCAGGGACTTCCCTTCTGCTTCCCTCCCACTGGCCCAGGGACCCCTCCTGCCTTCTCTCCACAGGAAAAGCCCTGCATCCCTCACTGGTGGCTCTTTGCAACTCTGCTGTGTGGGGCAGTGCTCTGTTGTCACATGGATCCCCATTGTCACATGGAGCTCCGTTGTCACAGGGCCTTCCAGGGCTGGAACAGCCGGGAGAGATCGGGGTGAGATGGTTGTGTGTGAAGAAGTTGTGGAGGGTTTGCTTTGGCGCACGGGGCTCTCTCAGTCCTGCACTACAGGCCTGGCCCAGCTGTAAGGCTTGGCCTTAGGGAGGTTGAATTTGGTTCCTGTGTCCCAGTGCCAGGCAGATGTGCTGCTCCTGCTGGGGTTCCTGAGCTGCACTCCCACTGGGACCCACTTGTCTTGGCAGGAACAGCTCTGTAGGTTTGTCACTCCTGCTGCAGGAGTGGTATTTCCATACAGTCGCATCTCTGTGTTTCATGATTTGGAAGGGGTGCCTGGAGCTTTCTTGGCAATGGCGCTTCTTCTCCTTATCTAATACTTCCATTGTTTGTATAATGAAACAGCACACATTCTTCCAAAGGTTACCCAAACATAAGCATCTCAAATGAATGGCTCAGATTTTTCTCTGTGATAAGTCCAATTTCATTGCTCATTTTGTTTCTGGGTTCTTGCATGTTGTGCCACTTGCTGATTTACTTTGGCTTTGTTCAATTTCTTGTGGAGAACTAGAGAGATACTGCATGATGCATTTTCCCCATAAAGCTTTAAAAAAAAAAAAAAATATACTTGCTCCTTTGAGAATCCTAAAAGGCTTGCAAAAAGGTTCTCTCTGGGTTACAGGCAGTGCTTTAAAGTAAGGCTAGGAAAGGTAGAAAGTGACTGAGTGTCTTCTGCTTTTTCTGTTAGGCAGCATCAGAGATTTTCTGGGGTCAGTGCTGATTTATTTATGTGATTACCCAGGACATCATCTTCCTCTCAATGATTATCTTACCTCAGCAGGTGCAACACTTAGAGAGGAGGCTATTTTCATGCAAGCTGAAATCCCCTTTTCCCTGTAAGACATCAAATACATGCAGGCAGGGTGTACTGACCACAGCCATACATTCTGCTCTTGTACCTCAGATTTAAATGAACAGAGTAATAAATAGGTGTGAAATTTTTCTGTACCTCATCTGCACAGGACTAGCATTTGTCCATTCCAGTTTACAACTCAATTACAACTACATTGTGTTGTAAGTCAAAGGAAAACCTGGTCCAGCAACTTTCTTTATTCTTTCCCTCTTTGCAAGGAGATTATTGCAGGTCAGCATTCTCCATAAGGTGTTGTGCCCCACGTTTCTCCTTGATCTCAATGCAGTGATGCAATACAGGGACTCAGCCCCTTTCTGCTGAATTAATAAGTGATGGAAAGTGTTGCCATTATATAGGACAGTTGATAAACCTGTAATCTCACTCTTAGGACTAGTGGCTTGAGTTTGTTGGCATAATCAGCTCATTTATTGTGTGAGAAAAAGATGAGGCCAGGCCTGCAGCATAATGGGCGCAGTGCAGCAACGGAGGAAGTCATCTTTGTGTTCCATGAGAGCTATATCAGCTGTCCCAGTGGCAAACTGGGATTACATTGCTGGTGCTCCCTCGGAAAATGGCAGTTAGGGCTTTGCTTGGAGGATCAAACAGGGATCGTTCTGGGCTGTGGTGTCCAAGTGGCTCCTGTGCTGGGGAAGGGAAAGCTGGAGTTTGGCTCAGTGATGGCAAAGAAAGATCTAAAGGGAGGGGTGGTTGCAGCCTTTCCTTGGTGTGTCCCTGTGCTGGGGAGCTGCTGGGAAGGTAACAAGACTGCAGAGGAAAACATCCTTGGGGAATGCCTCCTTTCCGTTGTATTGCAGGGCTCAGAAATCCATAAATATCTATAGAATGCCAGCCCTGAGAGCGAGCTGATTTATCTTCATTTTGTTCTTGTTTTGAGAAGGCTGCAGGAAGAAAGCAAAGTCCATTACACCAAATGAATAATCCAATCGATGGAGCCTGTGTGCCCTTGATGGAATTGAGCTTTGCCTTTGCAGTGTATCAGAGACAGAGAAGGGGTTTAGCCTGATTTTGTCAGTGTCCTGTGAAAGGGAAGAGTTGCCATGCAGTGGTTTTGTCCTGGTGGGACTGGCCCTGCTGCAAAAGCAAAGCTCTAAATTCATTGTCTCAGCTGTCACTTACAGGGGTGCAAAACCTGCTCCCTTTAAAGTGTCACCTGAAAATGTAGAGATAAAACAACTATTTGAATCTCTTTTAGGTGTTCCCAGACATTTTTGACAAGTGTTGCTGCTAGCAGTGATGCTGCTTCCAGCTGAGCCATAGAAATTGGGAAATTTTGCTGCTTAAGTCTTTGTAAGGATCATCTGTGGATTGGACAGGTGATGACAATGCCATTCCTCACAATAACTAAATGTTGAATTTTGTTTTTCTTTTATTCAGCATTGCATTTCTGTGTTTTCATGGAAGAGGATTGTGCTTTTTTTTTTTTTAATGGGGCAGTGGCTTCACTGTACAAGTCTAAGCTCAGCAGCTCTGCAAGAGGAAATTAATGATTGAATGGTCATTTTTCTTTTGAAGGTAACTTATATCAACAGACCTGGGATAAGAAGAGTGTTAGGTGCTGTAATGATTTCCTGCCTCCTGTCCCTTTCTACTCACACTACTAATCACTCTAATCACTACTCTCCCTTCAAATCTAGACTGTTCAAATTTACTGTTTCCATTTGTTTTCCAAGAAGTCAGAGGTTGGTTTTTGACATGCCTGTTACTTACAAAGGTGAGTGGAAAATAAAGCCAAATATGTATTTTTGCAGCCAGCTCAATGTGCTTCCAAGACAAACATATCTGCATTCCCTCTGTGCTGACCTCCTTTAATGTGGTACACTCATAGTTTCTCACTTGCCTTTGAAGTATCTCTGGAAATTATTTCTCCTCCATCTCCAGGATTTGTGGTTTTTGTTTTGTTTTGTTTTTTTTTTCATATCTGTGTACGTGTTTTGGAAACTGTGCTTGAGATCCTGCAAGGTGTAAGGAGAAAGCAGCCCCCCCAAATCCTGAAAAGCTGCTGATTACCTCAGACATAAAAAACCTACTTCACAGACAATAGATAACGTTCCCTGGCACAGCCTTCAGCTGGGTATAGTAACTTCCTTTTTCACTTTTAAAGAAGGAAGAAACCCTTTCTGAATGCTCATTATAAATCCCATTCCTTGTCCATGCCTTGGAGCTGGCAAAACAATGCATTTCAATGTCTCATCCTAATTGCCAGTCCAGAACTTGGCAAAGCAGCCACGGATTCTATTAAAGGCAGAGGTTTTCAGTTGTGTAATAGAAATCTCTGGGTGTATGTAGCTGCTATTTCTGTAACAATAGCATTTACTAGCCCTTGTTTCCTCTTTGCTTTCAAATGAAATTCTTCAGGGACTGCAGATACTCTTTTCCTGTGTGGATTATGAGCTGAGTCAGTTCTGCTAAGGCTTCCAAACCAGAGCTTCCACAGGCTGTGCTGCTCCTTTGATTATTCTTTTTGCATTTTGTGTCAATCTCTCCTCCCCAGCACTTTCCACAGAGGAACAGTCTATTTCAGTGTGAGGGCAGCTTAGGTAGGTACAGTCCTCTGAGTTACAAAAAGTCTGAAAAAAATGAGTTTTGGAAAGGAAAACTGACCAAATTTATGGAGTAGTTTAAAAGCTGTCATGATTCTTTTCCTCTGATTAGCATTGGAGATGAGGGAAAAGAGGGAATAGCCCACTCCTTTACAGATGTGCTTCAAAAGGTGAACTTGCCCTTGAAGGAGGTACAGAATAAGAGGAAAATTTTCTCAGAGCATCCAGTGAGTGCTCCATGAGCTGCAGCAGGATTTCACTTTGCCTCTGTAAGTGAGGGCACAGCTCCTTGGATGCTGCAGCATTCAGCCGTTTGTTCAGCACTGTGGCAGCATTAATGTGGAAGAAAGATATATGGGAATGCTGTGGAATTGCAGGGCAGCTGTGCAGTTATAATTTTAACATTAATCTGGGTGCCTCAGTTAATTATTTCTTTAAACAATACAGCAAAGCCACTTGGATTTTTGCACGGTTTTCCTGGCAGTCTCAAGTTTTTGCCTCAGTTTGGAAGCTCAGGTGACAGCTGGGGATGCTGTGGGTTTCCTTGGGTTTGCCTCACTTCAGTCATGTGTTGGCCCCCTCCCTTTCCCTGGCACAGGAGCTCAGTTTTAAAGGAATGATCATTCTTTCCTGAGATATTCTATTTTCTCTTTTCTAGTTTGCTTTTGCTTGCTTTTTAATTACACCTTGAAGTTGTTTTACCTTCATTAAAAAAATCGTACAGTTGTAGGAATTGCTGCATGCCATCACCATTCTGCTCTACCAGTGGGGTCATGACTGTTGGGTGGTCTTCCATGGATAGCAGAGGTCATCCACATTGACATCTGCAGCCAGAATCTCTGTCTGTCCCTGAACTGTAGTGTTACAGGTGACTTTCAGCCCACAGAAACCCTGGAGAAAATCCCACCTTGTTTGTGGTAATGAATCCAAAGAGTGAAGAGGCTGGCCAGGTCAGGATCTGTGCTTTTCACTACTCAAGTTGTTGAGTTTTTACTGAGAGAAAACCTCACAGTGCATTAAAGCCCCCTGCTGTTTCCTGCAGAAATGTGGTGTAAACGTGGAAAATTCTGGAAGTGTTCAGGTGTGCTCCCCTGCTGGCTTTGTGCACTCTCCCGTGGGGGTGCTCAGTGCCCGGGCTGCTCCTTTGTTCCATTGTTTTCTCAAGCCAGTGAGTTTTTGGGTGTGTGGGGCACGTCAGGGACAGTGTGACAGAGCTCACCTGGGGGTGTGGAACAGGTGCCCACTGAAGTGTTCAGAACCATTTGCTTTCCAGGCTTCAGACACAATCACCAAAGGGGACCAAATTGTAGGTGGTTATCAGGGGCAGGGTGTGTCAAACAGGAGCCATGATGGTACCAAAATCCCCACAAAACAGGGGAAAATAACCTTCTCTACCACTGTCTTCTTAGTTTTAGCAAGGCATTACTTCAATCTTGGCCCAGAGGTGAGTGGCTTACAAAGTTCCAGCCCCCACGCCAGTGCTGATACAAAACCTTTTCACTTATTTATGCATTTTTAGCAAAGAAATTGACACTCATTGGTTCTAAGTGAGGTGATTTTCTTCATTAGTTAACATTCAGTCCTCTATTGGTTATTGATATTTTCCTTTTCATGCTGATTTGGTCCCCATGCTTTAGTCCTTTTATCAGCTTTTTCTCCAAATTTCTAGGCCTTAATCTCCCCTGTATCTTTGGCTACTCCAACAAGAGTCTGTGAAGAAACCCAACTGATGCTGGCTAAAAGTGAGCACTACTTGCAAGTAATTAAAAATTAGTTTGAGTTTTATAATTTCCAACAATTCACTGCTACGTGAGGCTGTTACATGAGAGTTGTAGCTGGTCCTAGGATGATAAATCTACTTATTTTTTTGTGCCTTGTCCATCTGATGATTCCAAGCTCTGGGTGTTGAAGGACTCAGCAAATGAGTTTTTAAAATTTACAGATAGCTAAGGAAATTCTAGGAATGTGTTGCTGGGTTTGTTCCTGGGGAAATCTCAGTGGTTGTGTTACACCTCCTGCTTCTTTACTTGCTTATAAACATGAAACCTCACGTGCGGCAACCCCCAAAGTAAAACCCAGAACCTGAACCCTCAGAAGTGAGTTTTAAAGGAATGATCATTCTTTTCTGAGCTACTGGTGTTTTTTCTCTCTTTTACACCCAAGCCCACGGTGCACACTGAAGGATGTGCACAATTTGTTGTATGAGCAGAGAATTGGAGCAGTTTTAGCTGAGGAAGCGCCATGAGTCAGTCGTGTTTCCTTCAATGAGCTGGCCCTGCTGGTTTGGTTGTGTTTAATGCCACAGCGCAGCTGAGTTCATTTGCTTCAGTAGGAAATATCAGATGGCAGAAATACCAGATTAAGCTCAAATTGTCTTATTCACTGTTTTGAAGTGACCCCTCAGCAGAGAACAAATACACTCAGCTCGTTAACGTGTGTGTGCACCACTGCTCCAAAATGCCACGTGCAAACTGAGAGTGAGCTGGTTTGGGTTGGGTATTAAATAAATGGCTTTGAAGAAACTGATTTTGTGCCTTCAGCCCTGAGGAGTAGGCATGGTAAGAGATCTGCAGAGTTTGAAAATACTTAGAAATAACTTTATTTTAGCATTTGCAATAGATGGGGCCTCTTAGGGTAAAATCAGTAGTTTTTTCTTCACCAAACCTCGATGTTATTTTTAATTCCTGATGTTAATCCTGTTTAACAAGGTTATCAGTGTGGCATGTTTTGCCATGAGATGCTGGCAGTTCTTTTTGCTGCCCCACTTTTCCCAAAGTATTGATGCTGACACAAATGTCTCTGCAGCTCACAGCTTAAAACTGCAAAGAAAAATCGTGTGGGACTTGGTGTGGGATGGCAGTCGACGCCATTCCCTGGATGGGGAAAGCTTTGTGTCTGTTCTTCTGCTCTCTCCTGTCAATGTCCTCACACTGAGCAGCTGCTGTGGGTGGGAGATGTCCCTGTGGGGACATCCAGCCCTGCTCTGGAGTCACTCCCAGCTGCTCTTCTGGGTGCTGGCATTCTTCCCTGGAGAATGCAAGCCTCTGGTATCTCTTCTGTCCAGTCATGCTCGTGTTGGAACAGCAAACTCTGGTTTAAATGAGTGATTTGGAATTAATGCCCCAAATCTGGGACCCAGTTTGCAATCCCCTGGATTTCTCATTATCACTATTTCATTGTGATTTACAGTCTTTTCTCCTCTCTTTCCTTGGTTTTTAGCCTCTTAACTTGCATTGTTGCTTGAAAGTCCTGAATTTTATTTGGAGATCTTCAGTCATGCTTGAATCTTCCTTAAAAGATTCAGTTGCTGCCATAGGATCTTTAAGAGAAATTTTTGTCCGCCTCATATAAATTTTGAGGGGTGTAAGGAGTTAAGCCTGTTTTAATTTTGAAATATTTTTGCAAAAGTTTATTCTATTATTAAAAATTGGAAACACATCTTAGCTGCCTGGGACTGCCCAGGAATGTTGTAACCTTGATAGATTGCAAGGACTGGTGGTGGCTGACAGGAACAATAAAAAAAATCTTAAGCTATGTAATGCCTAAGAGGTTATTTCTTCATCCAAGCACATTATCCACATTTTCTTGTGTTATTGAATTGCAGGTGTTGGTGTGAGTGGTCAGCAGTGATAGAAGGTTACCCTGATAAATTTAAGTGATCTAGCTGCCTTGTTATGAATATCTGCATTTTCCACTTTTAAAATTCAGTATAATGTTCCCTCTTGTGGATTCTTCCATGTCCGAGTTTATGCTTATAGACAACCTGAAAAAACAAATATCAAAATTCTGTTCTGTTGTGATTTCAGACCAAACCATTCTTGGTCCAGTTTTCTTGACTTTTTTCCATTGTCCTTTGATTGCAATTTCTTTGCAGGTACACATTTCCTTTGTTGCTCATTTGTTTTTTGGTCTCTATTTGTTTGGTGGTTTGGTGTTTTATTATTTTTTTTGTGTGTTTTTCTGCTTCCTGATGATCTTCAGTATCTCTGATTTTGAAGTGGTTGTGGAATCCCCCTTGTGGCCTCATCTCCACTTTCTCTAACAACCCAAAGTCTTTGGAGGTGACCCTGTGCTTTCAAGTATTGATCAGGTCGTGCTGAGCATTTGTCCTGTTTGAACTTGGTCCTTTTGGCAGAATTCATCTCCTTTATCTGCTCTGCCCCCATTTTTTCTGTTTGAACTTGGCCCTTTTGGCAGAATTAATCTCCATTATCTGCTATGCCCTATTGTTGGTGTTTGAACTTGGCTCTTTTTTCTCTCCCTTATCTGCAGGATGGTGGGGAATCAGTCAAATATCCCTGGTACGAATGGGTGATTGTGGCTACATCAGTCCTTGGCAGCAGATTCAGTGGTGACTGTTCAAGGCAAATGGTTCAGGATGATTTTAAATAAATCTACTTGAGATATTAAAGTTGATAATTACAAGTTTGGGTGCATTGAACGATGAACTAGATGGTCTTCTGTAAATGGTTGTGCCAATTTCCAGTTGAAACTATTTTAAGGCCAGCAGTGATCTTCAAACTGGGCTTGTGGCTTGAAAAAGATTTTAAAAAACCACTCCACCCCAAACCCAAATTACACAGTGAATTTCATACCATTTAAAATTAGATCAGATTTTAGTTCTGAATCTTTGAAAAAAATTTGGATTGCTCTTTGCTGGAAAGGCTGTCAAGAGCAGTATTTATATAAGAAATTAATTCTGAAAACTTCTGCCTGTTTTCACTGGGTGAGATAATTAAATGTAGAAGTTACAGGCTGAAACTCAGTATTTTAAATGACAAGGAAGATTGGCTACTTGTGTTCATGTTTCTAGACATGCAAGGATTCGGTTTTGTTTCATTCTGTTCCCTGACTTAACCCTTATTTTGCTCACAACAAAGATGAAATTTCTATTTCTTCTTTAAGAAGATTATTTAAATTTTTGACTTTTTGGCATATCACAAGAGTTTTCAATACTTTCTAGAAAAATATTATTAATTTAACATTTATGATTTACGACAGAGCCGTTTTATGTGATTAAACTTCTATAATATTGTTAAAATTAATGGATTTTGGTGCTTTGACTCTTGATCAACTGCAATAATCTATCCAGTCCAAGACATAAAAATGTAATTATTAAAAAAATAGTTGTTAAAATACTTTCATATCATGATAATTGGTTTTCATAGGAGAAGCTTGAAAGTGATAAGTTATAATAGCCGATACTCCTCTGTTTAAATTATCTTTACATAAAGTCAACTGATCCTTCCTTAAGACTTCTTGAAAAGCGCTCAAAGTAATTTCAGTTTGAGAACTGGGGGGAACTTTGGAATGGCAGTTTATAGAACCTTAATTAATTATGCTGAGTTGAGTGTGTAAAGCCAAGGAAGGCTTTTCTGCTGGTGAACAGGGACATCCTCTTGTTGGGGGTTGGTTCTTTCCCTTTCCCCTCTGTGGAATTTTCCCCATTGTAATGCTGAGGTACCTATTGACTAAGCCCTGGTGGCAGGGGGAAGTGGGGAGGGGAGGGAAGAGGGAAATCCCTAGATATTCAAACATCCAGAAGAGGAGAAGGAAGGCTCTGGCTTGGCCCATTTCCCCCGTGGACTTCGGACCAGAAGGACGATCGCCGCCTCTGGCCCATCCCTGTCATCCCAGCACCGGGAGCCATCCTCACTGCTGTCGGACCCTGCACTGCTGCCTTCTCGCTGTGAACTCCACCATCCAGCACTCTGCTGAGCACCAGGACCCACACCGTGAGCGGAGAGCTCTCTCTCCATCTCTCTCTCCCCCTGGGACAGCTCTGCCATCACCCCCAGCCCTCCTGCAGCTCTGCGGGACCTGCCCGCCCCCAGCACCGGGAACTGCAGCTCAGGGAAAAGGTGCCTGCAGCCAAAAAACACTGGGACTGAGTCACTGTTCTGTTTGTGGGTAATTTCATAGCTGTTGTTGTTCTTGTTTGTCTTGTTAGTTATACTAGTAAAGAACTGTTATTCCTACCCCCATATCTTTGCCTGAGAGCTCCCTTAATTTCAAAATCATAATAATTTGTAGGAAGGAAGGATCACATTTTTCAGTCCAAAGGGAAGCTTCTGCTTTCTTTAGCAAATACGTGTCTTTCAAACCAGGACAGATTTTGGCCGCCCAACGTGAGGTCCGAGGGCATTGAGAGGAAAGGGTGAAAAAGGAATAACAGTTCTTGAGTTACCTCAGTTTTGTGTTAGGTGGCATCATGTTGTCCAGCTTACCGTGGTTTGGGCTCCATGTGGCCACAGCTTTATCTCTCCCATTTGCAATCCCTTACTTGAACATGGGTTCTATAACTCAGGCTGCTGTAACTATTATCCAGTTCATTTTGTGGGTTGATAACGTGAGAAATTGATGAATTTTTTAACTTCCTCTGGAAGGCAGGTACATGGATTCTGAGCTATCACACTCTAACTGTATGTTTTTGAGGTTACTTTAATATTGGTACATACTGTAAGGCTATGACACCAGAAAAAATTTTGTCCCAACTCCTTACACAGTTTTTTGGGCCTTCTCCACCAGTTTTTGAAGGGTTCAAATCTCTTCTAAGTGGTAATGATATCATACAGTGGCTGACATTGCTAATAGGCCTTGTAAACCTGTTCTATTTAACATTCAAAAATGAAAGGAAGTGGACTTGGATGACAACCCTAATACGTCGCCCAAGAAATAAGGATTCTGCCCCAGAAACTAAAAATGCTGCCCCTGAGCCTGAGCCTGCCCCAAAGGTTAAGGATGTTGCCCCTAAGCCTAACTCTGCCGCAGAGCCCACCTCAGAGAGGAACCACCCAAAGTGGGTGGGGTTTCTAGTAAAGGAAATGGGCCATATGCTAAAAAAGTACCTTTCCCCAGCTCTTAAAAAACTCTCCCCCTGCCTTAAAAAGAGAAAACCTGATGGTGCAGCAGTGGAACCCACAAATGTTACATCTCTCCAGGTTCCAACTGAACTGCAAAGGCACTCACAATGAGCAGCAGTTGCCCCTATGAAAACTAGAAAGTCTAAGGTGAAAACAAAGCACCTGGATAATAAGGATCAGAAAGCAGGGCCCTCACAACCAGCAGGGGAGCCAGAGGTTGAGATCGTCACAGAGTCCCTGTCATACGAGAGTCTCCGTAATCTGCGTAAAGATGTTGTACGAAGGGGCCGTGAGGCTTTTACAACATGGTTACTGCGGGTCTGGGACCTTATGGGTACAGGTGTGCAGCTGGATGGTACTGAGGCAAGGAATTTGGGACCCCTGACCCAGGACTCAGGCGCGGATCACATATTCATAAGAGAGCCAAGCCTCCTTTCCCTCTGGGAGCGGCTTTTAATGAGTGTAAAAAAAAGGTTTGTCCATAAAGAAAGAATGCAGAACCACCACCATAGAATACGCTGGAAAACCCTTAAAGAGAGGATCCAACAACTGAGAAAAGTGGCAATACTGGAAGTATTCTTTGGAAGGAGTGAACAACGTAACAATGACCCCGACAAGGTCAAACTCACAGGGCAAATGTTGTAGAATCTAGCACACCTGAGGCCATCTCAATACACCACATTCATTGCAGCCATTAATGCTAACAACAACGAGGAGACAGTGAGTTCTGTTGCCAAAAAGGTAAAAAATTTTGAAAGTATGATCAGTGGCCCAATGAAAGCTCAAGTCTCTACCGTCATTAAGGAACTCAAAAAGGAGTTTAAGAAGATAAAAAGGGTGAGGGGGAAGATGAGGAAGGTCAATGCAACACCTGTGAGAGTCACAGATCCCCAAATTAAAGCCCAACGTCCCGCAACTAGAAAAAGAAGGTACACCCCACGAACTGACCTGTGGTTCTTTCTCCGTGACCATGAGGAAGACATAAAAAGGTGGAATGGGAAACCCCCTTCTGCCCTGGCAACACGAGTGCGTCAACTCAAAAAGAAAAACACTAACCGAAGGAGCTCCACTAAAGTAAAGGTAGTCTCAATTTCATATAACCAAGGTGCAGGGTATTATACAAGAGAGGATAATTTGTCAAATCCCCTTAAGGAAACCTCCAATATGTATGCCCAGGAAGAAAATAATAACCAGGGCTAGAGGGACCCTACCTCTAGCCGGGAAGAGGCACGAAAATACCTAATCTTTTGAACAGTGTGGATCCAATGGCCTGGCACATCAAAGCCACAAAAACGTAGAGCGTTAGTTAATACTGGTTCACAATGCACCCTAATACCATCAGAACACATGGAGGAAGAGCCTGTTTCTATTCCTAGGGTAACAAGGAGATCACAAAAATTGACTTTGCTGGAGGCTAAAGTAAGCCTAACTAGGAAAAAGTGGCAAAAACATCCAATTGTGACTGGCCCAAAGGCACCCTGTATTCTAAGTATAGACTTCCTCAGAAATGGCTATTACAAAGACCCAAAAGAACTCAGGTAGGCTTTTAAAATAACTGCTGTAGAGGCAGAAGGCATTAAGCAATTGAACACCTTGCTTGGACTATCAGAGAACCCATCTGCAGTAGGACTCCTAAAAGTGAAAAAGCAGCAAGTGCCAATTGCCACCTCCACAGTGCACCACAGGCAGTACAGGACAAATCGAGATGCCGTGATCCCCATCCACAAGATGATCCGTGAGCTGGAGGGCCAAGGGGTGGTCAGCAAAACCCACTCACCCTTCAACAGCCCCATCTGGCCTGTGCGCAAGTCTGACGGAGAATGGAGATTGACTGTGGACTATCGTGCATTGAATGAAGTGACTCCACCGCTGAGCGCTGCCGTGCCGGACATGCTGGAACTCCAGTACGAGCTGGAGTCCAAGGCAGCAAAGTAGTACGCCACCATTAACATTGCCAATGCATTTTTCTCCATTCCTCTGGCAGCAAAGTGCAGGCCTCAGTTTGCTTTCATCTGAATGAGCGTACGGTACACCTGGAACCGACTGCCCTAAGAGTGAGAACACAGCCCCACCATCTGCCATGGACTGATCCAGGCTGCACTGGAAAACGGTGAAGCTCCAGAACATCTGCAGTACATCAATGACATCATTGTGTGGGGGAACACGGCAATGGAAGTATTTGAGAAAGGAGAGAAGATCATCCAGATTCTGCTGAAAGCCAGTTTCACCATCTAAAGAAGCAAAGTCAAAGGTCCTGCCCAAAAAATCCAGTTCCTGGAAGTAAAGTGGCAGGACAGACAGCGCCAAATCCCCACTGAGGTCATCAATAAGATCACCGCAGTGTCTCCACCAACCAACAAAAAGGAAACACAACCTTTCCTAAGTGCCATAGGCTTTTGGAAAATGCACATTCCTTAGTGCAGCCAGATCGTGAGCCCTCTCTAGCTGGTCACCCGACAAAAAAACAATTTCCACTAAGGTCCTGAGCAGCAGCAAGCCTTTGCCCAGATCAAGCAGGAGATTGCTCATGCCGTAGCCCTCAGCCCAGTCAGAAAAAAAACAAAAGTAAAGAATTTCATGAATGCTTTACTCTGCAGCTGGGAACAAGGGCTTGTCCTGAAGCCTTTGGCAGAAGGTACCTAGTGAGACCCGAGACTGACCTCTGAGATTTTGAAGCCAAAGCTACAAAAAGTCTAAAGCCAACTACACCCCAACCAAAAAGGAAATCTTGGCTACTTACAGAGGAATTCAAACTACCTCAGAGGTGACTGGAACAGAAGCACAGCTCCTCCTGACACCCCGACTACCAGTGCTAAAATAAATATTTAAAAGGAAGGTCCCCTCTACCCACCACGCCACTGATGCCACATGAAGCAAGCGAATCGCCCTCATCACACAGCGTGCCCGTATCGGAAACCCAAATCGCCCTGGGATTTTGGAAATAATTACAAACTGGCCAAAAAGTGAAAATTTTAGTCTTGCCAATAAAAAGAAGCAAGAGCAAGTGACCCAGGCTAATAAAGCCCCACCATACAACCGACTGCCAGCAGACGAAACTTGCTACGCTCTTTTCACTGATGGTTCCTGTCACATCATAGAAATGAACCGCAAGTAGAAAGGAGCCATATAAAGCCCCACACAACAAGTTGCACAAGCTACCGAAGAAAAAGGTGGATCAATTCAACTTGCTGAACTCAAAGCCGTTCAACTGGCCCTGAACATTGCTAAAAGAAAGAAGTAACCAAAACTTTACCTTTACAATGATTCATGAATGGTAGCCAATGCTCTGTGGGGTTAGCTAAAAAGATGAAAAAAGGCTAACTGGCAACGTAAAAGAAAACCAGTCTAGACTGCTAATAAGTGAAAAAACATTGCCACTTGGGTAGAGAAGCTACCCGTAAAAGTCCATCATGTAGATGCCCATGTCCCCAGAAGTCAGGCTAATGAGGAACACCAACACAATAAGCAAGTAAATCAGGCTACAAGAATAAAAGTGTCACAGATAGACTTAGACTGGCAACACAAAGAAAAATTGTTCCTGGCTCGATAGGCCCATAGTGCCTCAAGTCATCAAGACAAAAATGCTACCTATAAGTGAACTCAAGACCAAAAAGTGGATCTAACCATGGACGGTATTTCCCAAGTTATCCATGACTGTGAGACGTCTGCTGCTATCAAGCAAGCCAAGCAAGTAAAGCCCCTCTGGTATAAAGAGCAGTTATCCAAATATAAGTATGGAAAAGCCTAACAAATTAAGTACATCATACTGCCTCAAACATGCTAAGGCAAGCGCTATGTGCTAACCATAGTAAAAGCCACCACTAGATGGTTGAAAACCTACCCTGTGCTTCACGCCACTGCCCACAACACCATCCTAGGCTTAAAAAAGCAAGTCCTTTAAAGACATGGTACCCCTAAAAGAATTAAGTCAAACAATAGGACTGATTTCAAGAATAGCCTCATAAACACCTGACCAGAAAACATGGCATCAAGTAGTTGTTCCACATTCCTTATCACGCACCAGCAACTAGAAAAGTTGAACGGTGCAATAAACTGCTTAAAACCATCTTAAAAGCACTAAGTAAAAGACTTTCAAGAACTGAAAAATTAATCTACCAAAGGCCACATAGTTAGTAAACACCCGAGGTTCCACTAATTGAGCAGGCCCTGCCCAGTCTAAGCCCTCAAAAACACCAAATGGAAATGACGTTCCAGTAGTGCACGTGAAAAGTATGCTAGGAAAAACTGTTTGAGTGAACTCTGCCTCTAACAAAGACAATCCAATTTGTGAAGTGGTTTTCGCTCAAAGACTGAGTTGTACCTAGTGAGTAATGCAAATGAATGAAAAGACCAGATGCATACCCCAAAGAAAACTTGTTTTAAAGTGAACTACCTGTAATACTGTGCCTGTATCTGTAACTACATGTATGTCTATAATTTGAAGATTTTAATTTAATGTAGCATGATGGTATGGGAAAATTCAGGATGGATAATGTTGGGCGTTGGTTCTTTCCCTTTTCCCTCTGTGGAATTTTCCCCATCGTCATGCTAAGATACCTGTTGACTGGGCTCTCATGGCAGGGGGAAGTGGGGAGGGGAGGGAAGAGGGAAATCCCTCGATATTCAAACATCCAGAAGAGGAGAAGGAAGGCTCTGGCTCGGCCCTTTCCCCCCGCGGAGTTCGGATGAGAAGGACGATCGCCGCCTCTGGCCCATCCCTGTCATCCCAGCACCGGGAGCCATCCTCACTGCTGTCGGACCCTGCCCTGCTGCCTTCTCACTGTAACCTGCCACCATCCAGCACTCTGCTGAGCACCAGGACCCACACCGTGAGCGGAGAGCTCTCTCCATCTCTCTCTCCCCCTGGGACAGCTCTGCCATCACCCCCAGCCCTCCTGCAGCTCTGCGGGAGCCGCCCGCCCCCAGCACCGGGAACTGCAGCTCAGGGAAAAGGTGCCTGCAGCCAAAAAACACTGGGACTGAGTTACTGTTCTGTTTGTGGGTAATTTCATAGCTGTTGTTGTTCTTGTTTGTCTTGTTAGTTATACTAGTAAAGAACTGTTATTCCTACCCCCATATCTTTGCCTGAGAGCTCCCTTAATTTCAAAATCATAATAATTTGTAGGAAGGAAGGATCACATTTTTCAGTTCCAAGGGAGGCTTCTGCTTTCTTTAGCAAATACGTGTCTTTCAAACTAGGACACTTCCCAAGACTTCTTTGCAAATCCAAGTTTACAGCAATGCCCCTGCTTTTCCCCCATCACAAAAGACTGATTGTACCTAATCCTCAAAAATAGATAAGGTGAAAGGAAGAAGCAATAATTTAAAGGTAGCCAAAAGTATTTAAAAATACCCCAGCCTGTAGTACCCTGGAAGTGTTATAAAGGCTGGGGAAGCAGGAGAGGAAGTGTTAGGAAGTGAAAGTGAAATGTGTGGCTGGCCCAAGGGTTCAGGTACGTTTCTAATCAGCAGGAGTCATGTGAACATTTGTACAAGTGTTGGCAGGAGTCAGGACCAGATGATAGTGAGGCTCAGAGCAGAGTTTCCTCACTGGAGAAGCAAGCACTGGTTTATTCAGTAACCAACAACTTGTTAACGGGAGCTGGCAAGCAGCGCTAATTAACGAGCAAAGCCGTGTCTCTGCAGAGGTGAGCACCTGACGTTGTGCTCAATATTCAGACAGGGTGTGAGAGTAAGGCGAGCTGGCACACAGAATTAATAAATGCATTCATTCCCGTTAGCAAAGGCTGTGGTGCTGCTCTACAGCCCGTGCTGTGCTGGGGGATTTCAGCAGGAGGCAGAATGGCAAAATCCACCGCATGCTGCTTTTGGTTTCTGTTTGGCTGTGATTTATGAGGTAAAAGCAGCTTGTGTAGAAAGAGCCCCCACCACCTGCATGGTCTTCTCTGCTGCAGGTGGAATTCACAGAGGAAAAATTGTTGGGGATTGGGTGGGTCTGGGGGGTTTTGTGTTTATTTTGGGATTTTTTTGTGTAACATTTGAGGCAAAATTGTGTTCCCAGGTACAGCCAATTAAACATCCAGGTCTGCCCGTGGGTTTGTAGCCATGGCCAGTGTTAGTCCTGAAGAGTGTGCAGACTTCAGCCCAGTAATCAGCACTGCTCTAACCTGGTAGCAGCATTGCCCAATTTTAATCAAATAAACTCCTTTGTACAACAGTGCTGGGCCCAAGGTGCCAGGGGCTCCCTAGGGATGAGAGAGTTTCCTTTTCCAGGAGGGTTAATTGTGAAATAAGAGCCAAGGAGGCCTGGTCCTACATGAACAGCTCTGTTTATATTGCTTGAAGTTATGAAAGAATTCATTAGCTTGAATCTACTTTGCAGCTGGAAATCTGTTGCAATTTCCAACTGGAGTCTGCTGGTCACAATCCTCCTTTTGGGAGGTGTGCTTGAAGTTCCCCCCCCCCATACTTCTGAAATATAGAAGCTTCAGTCTAAGAAATACTCCAAGATTTGACTTTTCCCTAAATCTGAAGCAGCAACTGATAAATAACACCTTGCCATCACCTGAAGAGTTGACAACTTTATTTCACTTAATCTAATAAAAAAGAAAAAAATCTGAACAAATGTTTATTTGCCTAAATAAAGCCTAAATGGGGGTGGTAAAGCAGCAGGCTTAGAGGAAAATCTGTAGGTGTGGGTTAATTGTATCAAAAATGATGTCTGGCAGGGGTAAAAAGCCCTTCCTCGGTGTCACGTTGACTTAATTTTGCATGTTCTACTTGCTGCAATTTAATGTGCTGCCAAACAGCCTCAAATTCTCTCTTGCTTCCAGTCTGACTTCTGATGTACAAAAATAGATGCAGTTTTTTTCTTCAACCCAGGTGTTTATGTTTAGATGGAATGAAAATTTAATCTTTCTCTCAGAATATCTTCTGTAAACACTTACAGCGCTGTTAGTGTTGTATATATGATGTTTTTTATAGTATCTAACTCTGAAAAGGAACATTTTAAAGTGGATTTGATTGGAGTTACTCATCTCTTTCCACTCATTTTCTGGCAAAAACCACCCCCAGAATCTGCAATAGCAATAAAACTTTTTGAAAAAGGAAATCATTGAAGTATTTAAGAACTTCTGGGAACCAAAATTGAAAAGAAATTTTATTAAAAAGTATGAAAAAAAAAAGGGGGGTGATCAATCAATAAGCCCTGTTACCATTTCCAACTGACTAAAAACCTGGAAGTTGTTTTTATTTTTTTCAAAGCTTGCAGAAAGGGAAGGAAAGCAGGGGGTAGTTCATAGGACACAGTGGATTACCAAACTATTTTTTTCAATGTAAAAACATGAACCACAGCTGTTCTAAAGAACTTGGGCTATTTAGAAGACTGTGTTAACAAAATTAACCTCATTTGGGGAATGCCACGTTTGAAGGAATTGCCTACAAAAATTCAGGTTTGCAGAGAAAGTCAGAGGTGTATTTCATTTTAAATCTTATACCGTGTTCAGTTCTAACAATGAATTTAGTTTTGAACAGTGCAAAGATTGTCTCTGACAAACCAGAGACAGCAATGTGCATTTCAAATGCTGGAACTATTGCCTTGATTTTATAAAGTAGCACTTGCTTCTAATTTAAGTGCTTGTACTTCATAAGCTCGAGCTGCTCTACACAGAAGGGAATATATTTTACTTTGGCTGTTGTGTTTTTCACTCTGACACACAGCAGCTTCCTCGAGCAAGGTTCTGGATAAGCTTTTGTGTCTTGGAAATGTTGGAGATGCTTCTGCAATTAAAAAATATAAAGCTGAAGGGAATTAGAACAAGAGTTAAAGATTTTATAACAGACCACAGAATAAATTCTGGACAGCTGTAAACTGTAAGAGAGTTCAGCTGACATCTGGGGTTTAAATATGTAACCTGCATCAGCCAGCAGGTGAAAACTTGGATTACCATGGTGAGGAAGAGTTTGGAATGTGGGCTGTGAATCAAATCACATCTGAGTGGCCCTTAGGCTTCTGAGCCATGGGTTTCTACAGCTGAATTTCAAAGCCTGGCTAGCGTAGTGCCTGGCAATAAGTCAGAAATCTCATGTGAGGAGGATCAATCACAGGTAGTGTTTGAATACCAGTGAGGGAGAGCTTATTACTGAATAGTGAATAAGTAAAACATACTTACCAATTAAAATAAAATTTTTAAAAAAATTTCAACATAACATCAACACAATTAATAAACCATACCAGTCAATTATAAAAAAAAATTGCAAATCCCAAATAAACACCCCTAACAACAATTAAAACCCTAAAACAAACAAAAAAAAATTTAAACTCTCCATATTTCAAACAGCTGTTAAAAAACACCTTTCAATAATTACAATTTAATATCTTTTACCTGGAAATATATCGCCATAACAATCTTAACAAATGCACAATTCATACTATAAAAAGTAAAAAAAAAAAAAAAAAAACACAAGTTAAACCTATATTAAAAATCCAAATACAAACCTCGCATTAACGCAATTAGCAACAAAAAAACCCCAAACTCCTCTTAAACCAAAAAAATCAAACAAGAGTCCTACCTCAAAAAATAATCACAAACATCCAAAAAACAACTCAAAAAACCATTCTACAAATCCAACCTACTAAAGTTCCAAAAGCCATTTATGCAGAAATAAAACAAAAAATATCCAAATCATTCACCTTTTTCATAAATCACCTGACTCAAGTTACTCAGGGGGAGCTGCATTACTGAATAACCAAATTCTGACTGTCTGGAACTGTTTCATTTCCATGTGCACTTTATTGACCTGTAAATGGAAGCCAGACCCTTTTACAAAATCCACAGCAGCCCACATGTGAGTGATCTGCTTTCAACTGCAGATCTTTGGGGTGATCTTTTGGGATCTTTGGAGTGACCCCAGTTCTCAAACTGGTGTGAGCCCAGCTCGGGCAGCTGTGCCCTAGCTGGGGAGCAGCCAGCATGGGTCAGTGTGTGTGGCTATTTCTGCTTGTAACACACAGACACACTGCCATTTAGAGATGAGATTTCCCTCTTGTGGGATCAGCAGGGATGGGGCAGTCGTGGTGCTGAGGTCTGGAAAGATCCACTACACATCCAGGCCTTTGGGAACAGGTTCTCAGAGTCACACCAGTGGTGTGGGACTGGTCTGATGCCTTGCATCTGAAAAGGCTTCAAAGGAAAAACGGTCAAATTACACATCTGCGTGACCAGATGATCTGTATGGCATGGCTTTCCAAGATGTTGTCATTTTTACTTTGTGGTTTGGTAGGCAATAAGAGAAGTGCTTAAAGTTTTCCATCTTTCATAGATGCTAGTTGTTACAAACTCAGCAATGTGGTGATTGGGAATTACTCCCAAGAGACTTTCCTGGAAGAAGAATCTTGTATTTTGACTGTTTTGTTCATATTTGAAAAGATCAGATCATATTTGAAACAATGTTTTTCATCTGTTGTTTCAAAACTCCAAGCAGCTTTGCTTCCTTCTTTATTCCAAGTAACTGATGAGTTGTTGGAATTGTAAATGATATTTTTATGGAGGGAGGTGTACTGAGTTTCAGATCTTCACGTTTAAATCTCCTGCTTTTTACTCCACCAGCTGCCTCTCCTCAGCCAAAATTGCGCCTTGGCTTCTGTCAGTTGTCTTGCACAGAGTTGTGGTTTTCCCTGCAAATGTTCTGTCAGCTGGAGCCTGATGGAGAATTTTGGATAAGAGCACCTGAGAGGGCTGAGGTGTCTCTTCCCAGAATTTTCAGATGAAAAAGTTGCCTGAAGAAACTTGTGCCTTTGCTAATTTAGGAGGCTGGGTTGGGCATGAGGTGTCCTTGGCATGCAGAACATCAATAACTATTGCTGGATGGCAGGGGATGTCCAGGACACCTTCCCCTGAATCCACCTGAGGAAGCTGCAAGACTCTCCTGGAAGGCAAAAAATTTGGGGTTTTGTGAAATGTTTCCAGAATATCCACTCACTGCAGTTTGTTACTTCTTGAAACTGGGAAGGCATTGTGTCCATTGCGTGGTACTACAGGGATTGCTCTGGAATCAGGGATCTTGTGTGGGAACAGCATTTTAGTGCCTCTCGAGGTTGTCCACAGCTGCTTAGTTTGAGCATTTTGCTGATTTTCAGTCAGGTTATATTCCCCCATTAATATTTGATTTGGGGACATCTGCATTTGCAGTAACTTGTGGGGAAAAGATTCTGTTCATGTCTTAAACTCAGATCATGGGTGGTTTTGGAGGGAAGGTAGAAATGCCACATTTTCCATTGAACCAAGGAAGCCATTTATCTGTTGGGATATGAGACATAAATCTTGCCTTCTTTCACACAAACATTTCTGTTGCTCAGTAAAAAAGAGAACCATAGGTTTACATTTTACTACAAAATATGGAATTACTTCCAAGAAGCCCCCTTGGCAGTACTGGAACTGAGTGGGGATTAGAACCCTTGTGTATTATTATTAATTACTGTTATTATTAGCCATGATATCTACAGGAAAAGTGAATTTCTTTCCATCATATATTCAGCATTGTCATAGTTGCCAACAAATTGAGACAGGATCAGATGGCAGTTCGTGTTCTGGCACTTGATTTTTCTTTGAAGTTTTAATTCTGTACACGTGTGTAAGATGCAATTCTGATGTACCCTGTAATAATATTCTGCTTTTATTCTTTGGTGTATTCCTCAAATCCTCATTGTTTATAGGCAAGAGGCAAAGCAAATGCCAACAGTGTGGTACAAAGGTGAATAAAGTTAAAGATTCTGTTTCAGTAAATGGGCATTTATCTTTTGTAGGCTTCGTAATAAAAAGGATTATTTATTAAATTCATTTCCAAGAACATCTAATTATTATTCCAGTAATTCTTAGCTTCACACTCTGTTCAAAATTCTTGCTGAGAGCTTTTTATGTGGAAAAACATTGTTCTTTGTGTATTAGAATCCATGTTGCATTTGACATAATAATGTTATCTTTATTAAATTTCCTGTTATATCTTTTGATTTATAGCCCTCCATAAATCCTTATTTTAAAGCAACCTCTGATCTGGTACTTTTAGTGTCCCCATGCTGATACTAACATGTAGGCTAAAATAATAGAGAATTCCAGTTGTAATACTGAATCTTGGGAACTGGAAATTCTGAGAGATGCGTACTGAGCAGGCAGCACAACATTTCCTGAGGGGATTCTTTTTGTGGAATTTTGATATTCTAGGACACGGTAATTGTAATTCCTTTCAGCATTTTTGTTGAGGTGTTAAAGGACACTTTTCAGGACAGATAGGGAGTGTGTGGGGCTCTGTTGGGGTCAGATCCTGCTCTTCACAGCTCAGGGTATTTGGGGCACTGCGAGGGATCTGTGCCTTGATCCTGCACAAACCTGGGACTCCTTCCTAGGCAGGGAGAATCTGAAATATCTGGACATTCACCTTGGAGCCCCTTGCCCAGCCATGCTATAAATAGCTGAAGTAGGGCAGGGAAGGCAGCTCAGGTGTCCTGTGCTGGGTAAATACTGATGTGCTCCAAGGCATTTGACAGGGCAAGGGAAGGCTCCAACCCAGCGCCTGCATGAAGAAAACAGGGAATTCTCTCTTGTTACTGAAGTCTTCATCCAAGCCAGCTTTATCTCCAGGCCTAAGTGCAACAGGAGGGCTCAGCTTTGAATGCTGAACGAGCAGAACAAAGGTAGAGTTCCCAAAAGGAAGCTGAAGTGCAGGTGAGCGTGGACAAGTCCTGCCTACAGAAGCAGGAGAGGCTCCAGCAGGTGCTGGGCATTGCTTGAGGAGGTGTTTCCTAATAGAGATTTCATGGGTGCTCCCGAGGGAAAATGTGGTAGAACTGAGCCTCAAAGAAGAGCTGTTTGTTGAGGACAATTAAATGCTGCAAAACAGTGCAGGAGATGGATTTTTTTCCTTACAGAGTTCATAGTTACACAGGGAAAGAGGAGTTATGTCCAAGGCTGGCCTCTATTTAAAACTGGGTTATTCCAGTGTTCACAGCATTCTAGGTGTGCTCTGTAACAGCTGAAGGGTGAAGAGAACAGAAAAATGTTGTTTCAATGTTTCTAAACCTCTCCAACAGAGGAGGAAATATGCGAAATTTCTTAAAGCAGAGCTGAGGTTCTTCTAAATCTACTGAGAGGCCGAAGGATGGGGAGTGATGTTGGTGTTTGTCTCCTTTCAGCAGCAGCTGTTCCTGTACAGTGACACTGGTGCTTGGGTAAATACCATGCTAAAATATGGGATTGAATGTGTGCTAAGCTCTCCTGAACACTCCTCTGCAGGGCTCTGCTAAGGAGGATTCCTCAGCTCTCCCTCCTTTCTTCTGTCTCCATTAGGATTTTGGAGACCCAACGTATTCTGCAGGTGTTTCCACAGAAACATCCATACATTTGAGTTCAAACAGCCCAACACCAGCTCTGTGATGAGTTACAAAACCAAAGCATAGGCCCAGGGAGTGATAAATAAGATCTGACTCACAAAATCAAAGATGTTGGTGCATCACTAGTCCTGGGTGCGTTTTGCCTTCCCCCCCCCCCGCCCCGAAGTCATTGAGCACTTGCCTCGAGAAACAAACCTGAATGTCATCTTGACTCTTTACCAATTTTATTCTTACCTGGAACAAGAGGACAACAAAGAAAAAATGCGTGCCTCGGGACAAAAACTTGCCTGTTGTCATGAGTTAACAGTTAACTGGTGAATGAACATTGGAATACTTGGAAATCCAGCTATTTATAGAGTTTATCCAGTGCAGTGGCAAGGTCAGTGCCTCGGTCCCTGTTGTGAGTGCAGGATGCAGAAGGAGGAGGGTGTTTCAACCGCAATTCCCAGCTGAACACATCCAAGAGGCTCCAGAGCAGAGGTGCCTGTGAGGGAGGCTTGGCCCTGGAAATCCAGCTGCTTTTAGGAATAGAAAGGAGGTGCTGTGTCCAGAAGTCAGGAGTTATCTCCAAGGTCTCCAGGCAAACACTTGTGTGGTGGTAATAACCAATCTGACTCCAGAGGTCCTGCTTGAAAAAGCAAAAGAAGCCCCCAAAAACACAACTATAAAAGCCAAACCCAGGAAAGTGCTGCTAGGGAGCAGTTCGAGAAGGATGCTTCTACCTGGAAATGTTGGGGCTCATCAAAGGTGTGCTTTGCTTCAAGTTGCTAATTAATTTTACCTTAGAATTTGATTGTTCCAGGACACAAAGACAATGTCTTAGAGATTAATCAGAGAAACTGGCAATTTCTGGAAAAAACAACTATTTTGTAGGTGTCTGCTGTGAATGGACTGGTCTGAAAAGCAGTGCAGGACGTTGTGCGTCCATATGGAAATTGCTCTGAAGAGTTTGGGGTGTTGTCTACAACTTAACCTCAAGCCTGGTGCTTTTATTCTGCTTTTTAGAACAGCAGCTTCACAATTTGAAGTGCAATTAAAAATTTCATGCTAGAGTGAAATGTGGTCATTCACACTTGCATTTGGATATTCTTTAGCGTTTATTGTATTTGTGTGGGTGAGTAATCAAAGTGGAACAGAGTGTTCTGGCTCTTAACTGATTCACAACCTTCTATCAGGGAATAAAGTGCTGATTGTGCCACAGAGTAGGTATGGAGCAGGTTTTATGGGATAACATCTAGGTATGAGGGGGTTGCTGTGCAAATGAATCCTCTGAATAGTTCCTATTTCACTGTTCCAAATATTTTTCTGGAACTTCTACACATTTCCAAGTGATTAAAAGGAGTGAATGACTCTTTTACCCTGTCTTTGACCCTTTGCTCTATTTCCTTAACCTTTGCATTCTGTTGTGTGCTGCAACTGCTTCTTGATTCACTTGCTCCTTTGGCCATCTCAAATGGAAGCAAAGGATTTCGAAATTATCTTAATATTATTCCTAAGAGTTAGGCTGCTAAAAGTGATGTAGTGAAGAAAAGAATTTCTTAAATAAAATTCCGTCTTCTGAACAGGTTGGTGGATACAGACATAGAACTCTGAGTTGACCCACTGTTTCCTAAAATATAGTGCTGCTACTGAGAATATTCTTACATATCTCAGACATAATTTGTGCATTTGTGAGAAATAACTTTCTAGTTGGTTAGATGAGAGAACTTTTAAGGAACAAGTTAAAAAAGGAAATAACCTAGTTATTAGTTCTCATCCCAGCAGCTGCTTTAAAGGAGTAATGATTCTCATAGTCTTGGGGAGCTGTGCCTGGGGAATGGCATTTCTTTTTGAAAACAGAGAACCTTGAGGCGAAAAGACAGATCCATTTTCTCCAGACTGGTCTTTTAATGGAAGGAAAGAATAGGCAGCTGCTGTGGGCAGGGGTGGACTGAGAATGTCTTTTTTCAGGGACCCATACACAGAGATACTGCTGGGATATTGAAAAGCATCTGATTATATAATCATCAAGTTGAATGAAAAAGAATGTTGCATAATTTTTAGCCTGCTTTGACTTCTGCTTTGGTAAAATATGTTGAAGTTCTGGCAGCAGGGGCACACTGGGTTTTGTCAAACACTGCCACGTGTCTTTGTGCTGCAGGCAGCATGGCATTCATGGGACAGAACCATGACAGGTTTCCAAAACCAGGGGCTGTCTTTGGGAACGTTTCCCAGTCAACTGGAATCTCTCAGGTGCAGCCCATCCCTCTGTGCAGTGCCTTGGATACACTGGGTGTGGTTCACCTCAGACACACCTTGGGAGACCCTCAGAAAGTTTTTGAGCATTTTTGTCATTTAGAGCACTTCCAGAAAATCTGTGTGTGCTCAAATAGCTCACCTGGAGCTGGATCATCCACAGGGAGAGTTAAGTAAAAAGGGGCTGTTAAGTAAAAAGAAGACTGTGTGTTAACTGGCTCTGTTCTGGAAAAGAATTAATTGGTGCCTGGGCAGTGGTTCATCTGTGGAGGTTTTGTTTGAGCCTCCTGTGCTGTGTGATATGAGCAGGGACACAAAATCAAGTCTCTATTCATCTTCCTTTGTCCTGTGCTGATGCTGCTCAGTGCACAGGGAGCTGGGCTTTTATGCTGTGATTCCAACAAATGAAGACTCCAAAGCCTCCCTGTCAGGTTGTTGCAAGTATGTGCACATGTAAGCTGGGAATGGGAGTAGTTAAGAAACAAAAGGTCTACATTTATTGTCTGAGATCTGAGACAATGGAAATTAAGCTGCACCTTCCAGTTTTTCAAGGGTGGTGGAAGGGATTCAGATTTCAACAGGTCCCAGTAGTCTTTGATGAGCATTCTGTTCTTAATCCACTGGGATTCTTCTCCATCCATTTTCTACAAAGCTGTACACAAAATGTGATGCCCAAAAACATAATTAAGAAAATTTAAATTCGTAATCACTTGGTAGATAGTTTGTTACTTGGTAATATGCAGTTTGTCAGAAATTTGACATTGCATTGAAAGCTCCTGATTTAATTCTGTCAGCCCGACTTAATTTTCTGTGCTATATTTTCAATTAGTGGTAAAGGTTGCACCTTAGGAGATGCTCTGGATTCCTGAAATCACATTAGTGACGAGTTGTTTAATCAGCAGCACTATTTAAAGGTGCTTGAAAATAACATTGTGCCACTATGGCTGTGAGAGAGTTTGTGTCAGGTGTTGAAGCAATGAAATGGGGATAAAGAAAAGCTGTAAGTCTGAAACAGATTGTGGGATGCTATGGAATGATGGAAATGATGGAAATTAAAGAAAATCACTTGGTGGTTGCTGCCTTTTCTTGAGTCAGAAACAGAGGATTTTAGTCAGCAAAAGGAAGATTGCCGTGTTTCTTGTTGGTAGCTCGGACCTCCGTCATCTTTCCTGGCAGTCTGTAGCCATGAGACAATGAAAATATCTTTATTTTTCACTGGTGCTGTTCTCTGCCTGCAGAGCAGAGGGAGATAGGGAATTCTGATAGTGTTTATAAAGCTGCCTGGTGGTTGTGAGGAATCCTAATGCTTCTCTGCAAGGTCAAACAAGGAGACAGCCTTCTCATCCACCTTCCAGATGCAATCCAAACCCTTGCCCACACGCTTTAAAGAGCAGTTGATAGCTTATTATGTATTCAACTTCCATGTGGTGCTTCCCATATTTATTGTTTGTCTGTCTCCTGACCTTATTTATGGGATAAAGGTGGCAGTGAACATGGAAATTATCGTAAATACTGTGTGTGCTTGAATGAGGAGAGCAAATGAATGGCACTAGATAGCAATGTTTATTGTGTCAAGTCTTTGGGATGTCATTTATGTGTAACTACTCCTAATTAGTGCCATTCAAACCAACTCAAACGACTCCAGAGCAGATGCCAGTTGTTGCAAGGGATGAGCCTGGATAGTTGTCATTTTGTACAGTCAACTGGCACTTGGAGTTCTGACAGATCAGAGATGGGGAAAGGTTTCAGTCCTGGTGCTCACAGCCACTTCTAATTGGGAATATTTCGCTTAATAAACTCTAATGGGGGCACTGCTGCTTCTTGGGTTAGAGTTGCCCTTCCCTTGGGGCTCAGTTCCTCCTTGTGAGCAGCAGGATCTTCCAGTTCCTCCTCCATGGCATCCCTGGAAAATGGGCACCATCTTCCAATCCCTTCTCTGTGTCACCCGTGGAAAATGGGCACCATCTTCCGGTTCCTCCTCCATGGCATGCCTGAAAAATGGGCACTGTGCTTCATCCTGGTTGGGAGCAGCACTAGAGAATGGGGTAACATCAGATACTCATCCAAGAAGAAAGGATCCCATGCTTGAAGTTTGGGGATTTACTCTTTTCTGAAGGAAATAACCTAAATTAGTGACCACCTCAGCCTAAACTCTGGTGACAATCAATTTCAGTGGAATCATTCAGCAGTAATGTTGCTTTTTATTTGAATGCCGTTTATAAGAGCAAATATGGCTTTGTGTCTGCTGACATCCAAATAGCAGTTATGCTCTCCCCACCCTCTAAAATTGCCTTTTATTTAATTAAGACTCTCCAGGAGGCTGCCACTATTCTGTGGCTGAAGCAGCAACTGTAGTGCAGTGATGAACCTCAGGAAAACTGAACATCTCTGGCACTGCTGCGAGTCTTGGCAGAACAATGGGAAAGATACTCTTGGTATTGCTAAGAAAACAACCTCCTGGCTTTTATAGCAATTTTCTCAGTCATCATCATAATACTCTGCACTGGGGATTTTGATTTTAAAACCAGTAATTTTGGATGATTCCCTAATGTAATTTAATGTGGGGTTTTTTGAGAGGTATTTAAAGCCACGCTCAGGCTGCCTTTGCCAAGATAACGGTGAGGAAGTCTAAATAAGGTAGAAACTTGGTGTTTGCACTGCTGTTAAGTGGAGCTCATGCAGTGTGGGGCCAGAGGAGGTGCAGGTGCCAGGCTGTGATCCCAAGGCCAGTGGGATGAACCTCCCTGCCCGAGCTCTCCTCTCTTCTGCTTGTCCTGGGAGATGCAAGGCTGGTAACTGCTGTGTGCCCCCATGACCTGGGTCACGCTGAGTTCTGATTAATTTTTCTCTCACACTGAGGGGAAGGACTCTTGAAAACCAAGTTGAGGTGACAGCACTAATAGCACTTAGTACAGATGTCTCCAGAATGACTCCCACAAGGAGAAGAGGTGAACTAATAACATTTCGGGAAATGTTCAGGGTACTTGGAGGCCTCTGCTTTGTGTCGAGGGAGTTCCCTTGGTTCTGTGGAGTTGTGCCAGTTCTCACAAATGTTTCTGAATAGTTCCAGCCTGATCCAAAGCCTGCTTCACTCCACCCTCGGGCACTTCTCGAGTTCCTCTTGGCCATGCTGAAAAAAGATTTCTCTTTGGGATGCTTGAGTGAGCCAGAGGTTGGTGGAAAGAGAGGAGGATAAATTAAACAAGAATGTTTTACCTTTAGTACACAGTGCTGAGTCGTATTGCTGAATTGTGGAGATGGAAAGCTCCAAAAATGCAATTAATCGGAAGGAAGGGTGATGCTGAGGAGCAGTAAGGATGGGACAGAGTCCACCAGGATGCTGGGAATGCTGTCCTGCCACATGTGATGGGATTTGTCCCATTAGCACAGAGAAGGACTCTGGGGTTACCTCAGGTGAACATTTAGAGCTGAAGGAGTTTGGGGACCATCTCCTGAGGCTTGCATTGTCTCGTCTTGAGACATGATCTTCGTGCCAGTTTGAGTCCTTACTATATCTCTCTCTTAATTAGTGTTAGCATTACTGCCTTGAGTTCTGCTCCACTGCGCAAAATAATTTAAATATTAATACATGCCATTCTATAGCCCCTGTGTAGAGCACAGTCATTATAAAATTTAGGTGAATTATTATTTTTAAATAGAAAAAATTGCAGTAGATGAAAATATCTCTGAGTTGTTAATTCAAAAATATCTCACCTAGGTTAAGTGTAGACAACAAAGACATTTTGTGATAACTAGATGAACTTCGTGTGAAATTTAGGCATGAGGGTTGTGTCTCCTGCTTGTACAAGCACTTTGAATGCTGCAGGGAAGATCCAGGAATAATTATTTCCACAGCTTAGCAGAACACTTTGCCTCCTCAATGCTCAGGTCAGGACTCGCATGATAGAGGTCCCATGTGACAGCCCAGCTCTGAGGTGGTGAAACAGAATTCTGTGCATTTTGCAGCACAACTCTGTGCAAGAGTTCATCACTTATAAAACTGAAGTGAAATGTGATTTTCCCAAGAGGCTCTAAATCCTCACACTTCAGACAATAGACCTATTTCTCCTTAATGAGGAAGAATTCACTCTTGGCTAAACTCCCCCAAGGTTAATTTTTCTGACAATAAATTTGGCCCAATATGTCAATACAAACTTAACTCACTTGTGTTCATAGAGATTAACTCAACAGCATCTTATGTATGCCCAGAATAATCAGTTTACTGTCTCTTGAGGTTTGTTTAATTAATTTAGAATGCTTTCCATTTAGAAGATAACTTGCAGCAGAAGCAGGTCTGTTGTAGATAAGAGAAACTGTAACTACTCCTTCAATCTCCTGCTTGACTTGTTGGACAGAAAGTACTTGGGAGCAGGGAAATTAATTTCCTTTTGTTCAAGCTGCTCTCCCTGAGCCTTTTTTGTAGAATTCCAGTAACCTGGAGTGGCTTTTTGCCTTAAAATGATATTGATACACATGGGGATTTTTTTACTTGTTAATAGTCTTGTGCTTGGATCAGATTGATCCATTGCAAACCATTGCAACACTTTTTGAAATTTGTTACAGCTTCAGAGAAGATAACTTATTTATAGGAAAGTCTTTCAGATCTCCAGTCAGACACTGAATTTTTAAAGGCAGGGTATATGTCAGAAGCTAAATAATTAAGATACGTGACTTCTCAGCATTTTATTTCAAATATTAAATATTATATAAGAGATTTTTCCCTGTGGAAATCAAGCCTTTAAAGAGGTGCAGTCTCAGCCAGAAAATCACTGTATTGTACAGTTAAATGGACACATCCTGAAGCCTACAAATAGCACTAAAAAAGTTCTTAAAATATTTCAGCATTCTGAACACTGGTCCCAGTTGTCCCTGTTTAGGAATGTGATGATGAGTTGCAGTTTTGGCATCAGCTCACCCTTGCAGGGGTCGTTTGGGAGCTCCAGAGGAATTTTAAAGCAAAATTTGGTGTTTGGAGCAACACAGGTAGAGGCCAGGCTGGGGCTTCCCATCCTTAGCTCACGGAAAGCCTGGGCAAGGTGTATTCCCTGCACTGCCACCGTGGGAAAGGCAACTCCAGATGAAACACAGCCAGTCAATTCCTTCTGTTGTAAACCACTGGCCTCCGCTGGAAGGAATTAAAACTGCACGGATTCTCCTCAAGATCGCTTCTGCAAACTGTGAATCCTTCGCTGGGAGTGTTGCTGGCAGAGCAATCCTCTCCATCTTTACATCTTCCATAAATTCCTTACCGTGGAATCACGTTTTAAAAACCACCTGAAGTTTTGAATACTCATGTGCGGTTTCCTCAAATTTTGGTGGAATTTAAACTGCTGGATGCAGCAAACACCTATGAAATGGTGGCCCAGGAAATGACGGTGCCCAAGTTTTCTTCTCCAGCAAAACCTGGGCAATTCAAGGCAGCAGAGGAAATTTCCAGCAGCTCAGGTTGCAGCTGTGTCTCCATTTACCAGCCCTGCGGTGCAGGTAATGTTATCTGGCTCATGGAGACACTGGCAGCACCCACTGCTCCCATCCCGTCTGCTGCCTCCCACCACCAGAACTCAGAGTTTGCCACCTGCTTGCCATCCTCCCTGCAGGAAAAGCCTTGGAGATCGCTGGTTTCCATGAGATAAATCATCAGGATGTTGGTTGTCGGGGTTGGAGCTGGTAACGTTCTCCTCCAGCAGCGAGCTGCTTTAACTTCCACAGGCTGTGCTTGGGCTTGGGCTCCTAGCTCCAGAGGGTGGAAAACCAAGGTATCAGGTTCAGCTGAGGCGTTACTTTCACCCTAAGCTGTTCCTGTCCTTTTAAATCCCTTCCAAACGGATGTGGAGGTGTTTGAAGGGGATGGGTGTTTGGCTCCCAGTTGGAGCCACTTCCCCTGTTTCCCCATCTACATTCCAAGTATGGAATCAAAGTGTGGAACTCTCAGACTTCCCCACATTTTGGCATTCTTCGCATTTCCCATCAGCTGCACCTCTAACCTGGAAATCCAGTCTGGCTTTCAGTATAAAAGCATTTTATACACATATAAAAGTGTATGTTATTTTCAGCTGAGCAAACACTGCCCTGTCACTGCTGTATGTGATACACCCCAATGTTTTGGGATTTTCTCCTTAATTTATGTTTGTAGGAATAAAAACAGATGTGTGCAGAAAGGTCATGTTTGCATCATTTGAGACCGTCTGTCTGGTTTTGGGAGGGTTTTGGGTATGGAAGTCTGTGTATATGTGCATATGTGCTGTGTGATTTACCTCTCCTGGTAGTCCTGAGAACAGGGAGTGCTGGTGACGAGCTCCCTCTCTCTCATTATTTGTGAGCTATTTATCACTAATTATAACCAGTGCATGAAATGATTGGTTGGGAATGTGCCAGGATTGGTGCTGTGCAATCCCAGAGAGGTGACCACAGTGACCTAGAGAATGGACACACTGGAATGGCTCTGACCATTCCTCCTGCCACCCTTTTTAAGCCATCCATCATTCCCTTCTCTTGGGGATCAATTTTCTGTGCAGAGGAGGTGCCTGCTGGATGAGACAGATCCTGTAGGAGGAGGAATGTGTTTTTCACTGAGTTTTCAGCACTCTTGGGATTATGAAACATCAAATGGAACTTGCATGAGCCAAGACAATGTGTCAATAACAGCCCCTGCCTGCTCTGCTGGGGCTGCAGCAGCTCTGGAGAGTATTCCTGTCACACAAGCAGGTGTAACTTACCTGCTTCTATATTCAAGGATCATCTTCCACCCTTCCATCACCTGCTGGGGGTTGAATGAAGGGGATGAATATCCAGGAATATCCTTAATAATGATAAAAGCCTTTAAAGTGCAGTGCTAGAGGGTGTTTTGGAAACAAGCAGGGAGCCCAGGCACCTCCAGGGATGCTGGTTCAACCCCAGGAGATCTACCAGGGTTTCCCTCCCCTTTTTTTGGGTGCTGTGAAGGGCACCTGCCTCTGCTCCAACACAGTTCCCTCTTCCTGTGTGCCCGGAGCACCCTCGGGGGGATCTCTGGCTTTGCACCTCCACTGGCTCCTCTTCATGTGCACTTCTTCCTCCCACGATCAGGAGTTCATCCTTAGCTTGGAAATCCATGTGTGTAAGTCAGCTGCTTATGTCTTGTGTTTTCAGTGGAAAAGCTGAACTCAAATTGGCTGATAAAGCACCTTGTATAAATAACATCTATATGGGAACTTAAACCTCAAACCTGTTAGAGGGAATTTCTTTTCCCTTACAAATAATGTGGGTTTATTCCTTCATTTGTATTTCCTTTCTTTTTCCTTTCACCACACCTGTCTGGTGCAAGGACCCCAAATGATTGCGTGCAGGAGTCTTTCATTTTTGCTCTTTTGCCACATCCTGGATTTCTGGGCATCCTGAGATTTTATGACAGCAACACCTGGTGGAACATATTCTGAGCAATCTGACCCCCAGTTTCCAGATTTCTCTGACATTCATCAGTCACAGAGAATTTGGCCTTCCTCTTTTCTAGGTTTGATTCCCAGTTAGTGCTGGGCTGGCAAAGAAAAGGCAGTATCAGTCAGAGTTCTGACAAAAATATTTCAAATCCTTTTCATTGCCTGGAACAAATGAGCTAAGGAGAAACATTAGGTGATTCTCACTGTCGTTTTTGATTTGTTGTGTTCTCAGGGCCCCTTGTCCATGGGTTTAAGTGAAAGGAGTAAGTCAGCTGTTCTCTGGACCCCAGGACTGCAGTGTTTGTGTGTTGGTTGTCCCTCTGCACAGACTCAGCTGCAGAACTCAGCATCCTCCTTTCTAGGCTCTACAAGATTTTACTGTTATGTTCAACTTGTAACATGTTAGGAAATGACTTCTTTTTTTTCCTCTGGCACTACAACTTTTACAACCCCATGTGAGAGAAGTTACAGCATCTTACAGAAATCTTCCCAGGCGTTGGGACCAAAACTGAGTGGTAAGAAAGATTAGGAGTCAACTTTACACCACAACTCTTTTAACTTTCAAGTGCTGCTCAGGGTTTTTTTTTCAAAAACATTTTTTTTGTGTTTTAATTTTTGAGCCAATTTTTGTAAGCAGCACAACTAGAATAGATGAGTAATTTACTTGTCAGTGGCAGCTTATTGCCTTGCCTGTATAAACATTTTTACACAACCCTGTAATTACTTTTATTGAAAAAAGAGTGAATGGTCATTGTTTAGAAATCAGCTTAGTCATGCAGGACAGTTTGGTAAGTTGTAAGTGCAACTTGTGTTTTCCGAAGTTGTTTTTACTGGGATCTATAAGGTCAGGATTGAAGTAGCACTGAAAAATCCTTGGTGCAGAGCAGATCATACTTGAAGCTAAATTGAAGTTAACTTCAAGATCATACTTGAAGTTAAATTGCTCTGCTAGAAATTGGGAATTAAAACACCAGCATGTCATAGTTAACTAAAAAATAAAGATAATTATGGAATCCCAGAATGGTTTGGGTTGGAAAGCCCATCCAATGCCACCCCTGCCATGGGCAGGAACACCTTCCACTGTCCTGGGCTGCTCCAAGCACCAGTGTCGGGGGATCCAAACTTCCAGGGATCCAGGGGCAGCCACAGCTGCTCTGAACACCTGTGCCAGGGCCTGCCCACCCTCCCAGGGAGGAATTTCTTCCCAATTTCCCATCTAAACCCATTCTCAGTGGGAATCCATTCCCCCTTGTCCTATCACTCCAGGCTCTTGCAAAAAGCTCCTCCCCATCTTTCCTGTGGGCTCCCTTCAGTCAGGACACAGAACATCTGAAAATAGCTGCGGGGGTGAAAAAATGAACAATTGGGGACCATCAGTAAGAGGAGCCTGTTTGCTTTCCTGTGGTTGAGATCAGATTGTGACTTTTTGTGTGAGAGTATGAAATCTACATGTAAGCATCCCCATGGTATTTTCTGGTGGGGTTTTTTGTGTATTGCAAACCGCCAAGAATGCTTAAGATTCATGCATTTTGTTTGTTTGCTGATAATAAAAGAAAATTATTGTCAGATCGGGTTATTTATACTTTTTTCAGGGGAAAAAAAATACTTTCACTTGCTTTTGCAACATTTTGTTTCTTGCCATGAAAGTGAGTGTAAGCTGTGGGCAAGAGCAGCCAGCAGAACGCCAGTCATTAGAAATCTTCATTATCACTGCAATAAGATTTATAGCAAGACTGAAATTAATACAAATCCCCTACAACATTTAAAATCTTCCCACAATTGCTTAAATCCCTGTCTGCATGTCTGTTGTTTTCTCAGCTTCAGATCCACAAGTCAGTGGTTATTTATTTTGTGGCGGTATTTAGAGATAATGCTTTTGTGCTTATTCCTAGAGGTCTGACATGTTTTCCAGATCTGGAGATTTATGGCATGAGGAGATCTAAAATAAAGGACCTTTAATGTGATATTTCAACTGTGTGATTTTAGAAGTGACTGGAAGTTAGAATACATTTAAGTTTCTGAAATCCTTCCCATCCACAACAGAAGCGTCAAACTGGATCCATCGTGGCCATACAAACAGTGCCTTTACTCATTCCTAATTTTGTGTTGCATGTTAGAAATGAGAATTTTCAAAAGCGCACTGCTGTGCCCTCCTTGTGCGTGCCTGTTAATTCGGAATAGCCTGCTTTGGATTTCTCCATGAAATCCCTGTGCTGACAGGGAGCCACAGAATCTCTGGGCTCTGGAAAAGCTGATTTAAACCAGTGTGAGCCACTCAGGGCAGCTTCATTCTCTGGAGATGGGTTTTCATCAGTCTGATCCTTTGTTGCAAAGAGATCATATTTTTTTGTACAAGTATAATTAAAAAAATAAAAGGGGGGGGAAAAAAAGAGGTTAAATGCACATATGAAGGTTTTACCTTTTGAGTCTGCAGCAGAGCTTTGTGTTTCATGTTTCTCATCAATGTTCACATTCCCAGCTTGCCCCTTCCCTTGCATCATCCCTGTGCTATTCCTGACATGGCTCCTCCATTTGTGTATATTATTTGTGCACATTCTCTCGGTCTCTGTTTACATAAAGGCACAATTATGTGACAAGTATGTGTGAGCTGAGCAAGAGCAAACACTTCTGATCCATGGCATGACATTTATTGCACAAAGTATCTGTAATCCGTGTTGGATTAGCTTCTTCTCTTTTGTCCAGGAATAAAACTTCCTGGGATAAACGAAAGGCCAAACACTGGCAATACCTGGGTATGCAAGGGTCAAGAAGGATTCTGCTGTTAATGGCTCGAGCATTATGTTATGCAAACATTGGAGCTGTAAAAGCCCAGTGTGGCTGCATTTGCTGTGAGGATAAACAATCCTTGCTACGAGGATAAACACAATCTTTAAACCATCACTGGCCTTTGTGGAGACCATTAACATGTGAACCTCTGCTTTCCACTGCACTGCTGCGCAGGAATCCTTTGGATTCCGGGAATTTTCACAGCCCTGCTCCTACAGTAGGTGGGTGCTTGTGCTTGTGCACTGTTTGGGGAAACGCTGGTGGTGTTAAATGGATTTTTAGCACTTTGGATGCTCCAGGCTGGGGCTGTTGTCACCCTCTTCAGTTCCCAGTGTCAGCACAACTGTTTGTGTGACTGTGCTGGGAAATACATCTGGAATCCTGCCTGCCTGGCTTGGGACTGGCCATAGGGTATCTCACACTTGGCTTCCGTGCCACCACTGCATGGGAATTCCAGGGAAAATTAATGAGCTCAGTGAGCCATAATTAGTTGTATACAGCATGGGATATGCCAAATTGAGATGTAAATGGCTTTATTTTTCCATATGTTTGTGTTTGCTGGTCTTAAATCAGAATTCAAATCCTCACTGTGCCAGAGAGTGCAGTGATGTCTCATCACAATTTGTAAGCACTGAGTGGGCATAGGAGAGGGGGAGAGTAAGGGAAGCTCAGATGATATCCCACAGTTCACAGATTCTTCATATTTATTGGGAAACAAGCAGCCTAATGACCACACATGGTTTTCAGGTAAATAAATATGTTCCAGAAAGCATTCTCTGTTATCCTTCCTGGAATTGCAGCTTTTGGGCATCTTGTTTCATCTCTCCAAAGGCAATTTACAGACAGAATTCTACTGTTAACAAAAATCCTCATGGTCTGTTGCAGCACCAGAACACTTGGGGCTCTGTTTTATGCCATTAGGAAAATTATACCTCGAAGTTTCCAGAAATACATATAGTATTAAAGGAGTTTTGTTCTGAAGGGCAAATATCCAGTGATGAGGGCTTAGAAAATCAAAGTTGGCTGCAAACAGCTTCATTACCTGCCTGTTTGCCATTTCTTATTTTCTCCCAATACTTCTATGATTCAAATCCTTCCTGCTGGGCACTTTTCCTCCCTTTAAGTGGTTGCTTGCAAGGCCAGAGCTTGGCTGGACCATTTTATTTCCTCAGCTGAATGAAACTGTGAATCCAGAAAGTGCCATAGGAGCCAGGAAAAGGGAAGGATGCCTCTTTTCTTGTTTTTAAACAGCAAGAGCACTGATCTGGGTGCTCAGTGGTCCCTCCTCCTGCCCCAGGAAGGTCCCTGCTGTCCCTCTCTCATGGAAATGTCCCTCCTTGATGAACTCCCTGGCTGGGCTGGGTTTTGTGCTGTAGCAGTGAGTCATGGCTGCAGAAAGCCTTTTCAAGGGCAAGCCAAGGGTGTTGGAGGTAGCAGCTTGATAAAGCCAGGATTCTGGACTAGTTCAGTGTTTTTCAGGCTCAAGGAACATGGCTTGAAGGAGCTACTCACTCAAAATCAACAAAAGCCAAACCTTTTTGTGCGGTTCTGTGTGGAAATGTTGCATTTAGGTCCTGTGACGTTGCAGCAAACAGGGTTACATAAAGCACAGCAGCTGCAGTCTGCATTCAGGGGCAGGGGGACAGCGTGTGGCCAAGCCAAAGCAGAGTGCCAGAGCCCAGAGAGATGTTTTAAAGGCATATTGTAAGGAATTTCCAAGGGGGTAGCTGACACAGAGCTTAATAACTGCCTCAGCCTGGCATTCCTTCTTTTTAATGTGCAAGGAGATTTTCAGTAGAATTTATAACTGGGCAATTGCGTCTGGTTTCTGTGATGTGTCAGCCCTGAGAAGTGCAGAGTGTGGCTCTTTTGGGGAGGAAGGGCAGCTCTGCTGGGAAAGGGTCACCTCTGAGCCAGAGCTGGCGCTGGGCAGCATCCCTGGACTCTGAACCCTCTGCTTTCCCTGCAGCAAAACTGCTGCTGTCCTCGGGGGTGGGATCAGGCTCTAAATTAGGTGTTGATAAAGTAATCTAGTCCTGGAGAGATCTGCATCCTCACTGCAGCTGGAAATCCTGGCTGGCAGCAGGGATGGGTGGAGCTGGGTGCCAGCTCCGGGTCCCAGCCTGTGGGGCAGGGACAGGGCCCTGCTGGGACTTGGGGGGCTGGGGCTGCACCCCAGGGTCCTGTGGCTTTGCCATCCTTCTTCCCATGACTGAGTTGAGGAGGTTTGGTGAGCTCTGTGCACGGTGAAGTCAGAAGCACAAGTGCCCAATGTTGCAGCAGGCAGAGCAAAGCCCTTTCTGGTGAGAGAACCAAGGAGTCCAACACATTCCAAGCATCATTTGTGGAGGAATTTGCTCTGTGTTGGTTCTGGTTAGATGCTGACTGCATTGGTGGCTGTATTTTGTTACAGAACATTGTCATTAATTAATTTTGTGTTCACAAGAGAACGGGGTATTTAGGTGGACTGGACTGATGGTTTTGCATCAGTTAATGGATCATCTGTTGCCTTCAGCCAGTGACAGAGGATGTCATGTTATGTACATTCAACGTTTTGACACACTAGAGCACCAGGGGAGCACTGTGAAACATTCCCTGTTTTGGTCAGGGCACATGATGGTCTCATGTGCATCATCCTGACTGTGTCTAAATAAATAAGTGTGGTGGCTATTAACTCCAGGCAAAGAACCTCTGTTTTCATAGCATCAGTCTGTAACAGCTGAACAAATGGGACAAATTTGAGATCATTTTCAAGATCCAGCACTTTTCATCTCAAGTCACTGTGATCATATTCACCCTGACTCAGGATTACCTTCTCCTGGCAAATCAGTCCAGCCCAGAAGCAGGGGGAAAGGTGAGGGGATCAGACATAATTGGTCCCCTTGTTGAATGAATTGCTCAGCTATCATGATCTGAATGAAATTGTAATCCCTTCTCACTTTTACCAGCCAGGTCCAACAGGTCAGAGTTTGGTAGGTCAGTGAAGAGGAGCTTGAATTACCCACCCCGGGCAGGATCAGGCACTGAGGGCTGGCAGGCAGTGAACTTCATGTGCACTAAGCTTGATTGCAAATAAAGGCTGTGGCACAAACAAAGCTCAGAAAGCTAAAAGATTAATGCTGTTAGAGCCTTTTATGTTCTGCAAGCCTGTTTCCACAATACCAGAAATTGTTCATTTTTCTAATGAGGGCCACAGAAATGGAAACTTATTGGCACTTGCTATTAATAGACTCACATAATTACTTCTGAATTTTTCTGTTGTCTGTTGGTTTTCGTAATCATTAAATGAATAGGAGATTTTTGCTAAGATTCTCAAAGTCTTGCAATGTGAGGAATATTTCCTTTCCTTGGGAGTGGTTTTCTTCATTGAAGAAGAAATGAGCCTGCAGAGTGTGTGGTACTCATGGATGTCTTTGAAGACACTCCTGACAGGATATGGATATTACTCCATGCTTACTTTGCTTACTTTTTACAAATTTTGCTTACTTTGTCCTCCTGCTTGATTAAAAGGGGCAAACAAGTGAAAATCCCTCCTAAAGAGATGTGTGAGGTTAAATCAGAGCTGCGGCCTCAGAGAACAGAGTGCAGGGATTAAGAAGGAGAGGGTGAGCAGTGGGAGCTCAGAGGGAAGGAGGAAGTGATGTCTGGTATTTATCAGTTTCTCTGAGATAATGAAGAAAATGAAAGAGAAAATGAAGGGGAGATTGAGAAACGTGGAAAAGGAAGGGAGGGGAGATCTCTTCAGGTGGTCTTTGGGAAGAACAGTAGACACTGAAGGTACATGGGGAGGCAGAGAAGAACATAAATTTGTTTAACAAAAGGGATACTGGAATTAGGCAATGCACACACACGCACACACACACACAAAGTGTGCCTTTGAGCACCCCGAGTATTTCAGCATTCAGCTCCTCTCTGCTCATCATTTACCTAACCTGGGGAAAACACATGCATGTTCAGGATGTCTGGCTGAAAGCAATGACTTCATCCTCAGCCGCTGGTTAAGGGTCTCTGCACTTTGTGCATTCTTCAGGAGGATTTCTTAACAGAAGGGCAGCGTTTTCAGAGCGATTTAAACTGGTAACAGCCTCTGAATGCTGCGGGAGCACCCACTGAAATTGAGTCTGCTTTTCTTGCCTAGTGTTTGGTGTTCGAGTGTGTGGTGCTGAAGGGATGTGTTAATGAAGCTTCCTTCTCTTCTGCAATGACAATCCTCTAGGCCCAGGCTCTTCATTAATGAATAATGATGGAACGGAGGAGTCAATTGGGTCATTTTATCCTCCAAGAGCAGTGGGCACTCCTGAAGAGAATGCTGCAATGCAGCTATAAGCAAAACTGTACAGATGACAGAGTGCCTTTGAATCATAGGCTGTGTTTTTGGAACATTTTGGGTTTTAGGAAGATTGCCAGTTTCCCAAAGCTTTTTTTTCTTAGGCACAGAATCTTTTATTTTCTTTTTTTTTTAAATTTTTTTTAAATTTTTTTTTCTTTTTTTTTTTCTTTTTGCTATTTCAGAAAGACTTATTCCTATATCTTCTATTCTACCAACTTGGAAACCTGAGCTTCAATAAAAATAGAAAGTATCTGATCTTGCTGTGTTCAGCAGCCATTGAAAAGGACTTGGGGAGACTTCTGTTTCACAATGTTTGTACAGCAATTGGCTCGTAGTAATTTGCATAAGATTCTGGACTGTGAATTTGAATGACTCCACCCAAAACATTTTGTGAGAGGCAGGAACCACACAAGAAAAAATAACCTGACAAGTCAAGGAAGAGAGCAGAGCAAAACCTACTCTCCTACAGAAAATCGAAATAGAATTTCCAATTAAGTTACTAATGAGACAAGTGAACAATTCTGTGTTAAGTTCATAAAATGTTTTAAGTATTCCTTTCCTTGGGGTGAGTGTAACTGGGATAACTACATTTTTCCATCTCTTTTGGTGTAAAGAATGTAATTAATTCCATAAGTGGTTGTTATCTAAATCTATGCCTTTGTGTTACATGATAAGAGTATTAAGTGCTTAGAATTCTGCTCCCTTTTGGTATAATAAGAATGTTGGGTTTAGTTGCTTTTTTTTAATTACTTTTTGCTTCTTGGTCTTTTTGTTTTTACTTGCAAGATTTTGTTTCAAATATAACAACATAAATTACTGTGTGATCTCAAAACAATAAATTATACTGTGTTAAAACATGAATTATTGTGGCACCATGTGTGGATCAGCTCCCAGTTTCCATCCTGTGGGATGAGCACCTTGGACATGCTCAGGTGAAAGTGGGCTCAGCAAACTCAGTCTAAGGGATTCACCTGTTCCCAGCTCTGGATCTATTCTGGGATATCTATCCCCTAACAAGCACTATGGATTAACTCTTGCTGTGCAGTTCTTCCTCTGCATTCAGAGACCTCTTCCCAGGATGAAGCAAAGCAATGAGTGAATGGGCTGGAAGTCAAATGAGATGGGTGGCACAATATGACTAGAGGCAATTGCTGTGCAAGGGGAACGTTGCAAGCCACGAATGGATGAAATGAGCTCTCATTGGAGACCTTTTCACTACAAACCTAAACTTCCCGAGGTACAAAGGTTAATTAATATCTGTTGGGGTTAATTGGGGTGCATTAAGACAATGCAATATTTGTTTACTCAGTGAAGCTGCCAAAGGATGGTTTGCTAATGAGAACTTGGTGCTTCTACTATGATACAAAATAATACTTTGTTTTCTGCTGATGTGGCTAACACAAATTCGTAAATATTTGCACACCCTTCAGATCATCATCTGCCTTTCCTGCAGACTTAAATACAGACTAAAAGGAAGAAGTGGAAGAGGCTGTAAAATTGCATCCATCCATGCCAGCATGAGCTCTTCTAAAATGGCCAGCCCAAAACTGAACACAGATGTAAACTCAAAGCTGGCAGTCACTGGGCACTGGTAATTCAGCAAGGCAAACAAGCTCCCTCTTGCCCCATTTTCCAGATTAAATAGAGAAAAGATGCAAGCAGAGCCTCAGGACCTTCTTGTCTTGTGGTAATGAGCTCATTCAGTCCACAGAAGGTGTGCAGGTGTCCCAGAGCAGGGGATTCACCATGAACAGCAATGTTTTATTCGGGATGATGGCCCCACTGGAACCAAGAGAATGTTATTATTCTAAAGAGTTCTCAGCCTCATTTAAAGCTAAAAGAAATACCAGGAAAAGTGTCAATATTTTCTCAACTCCAGCTTTATTTTTGAGTGATGAGAAAATACAAGCTGTGACCAAATCCATCCCAAGATGTACTGAGGGATAGAGCATTATTTCATTCCTATACCCCCCCATGCAGCAGAACTCCACCAGGAGCACAACACCCACAGACATCTCCCAATTTAGCATTAAAAAAAGCCCAAAAGAATAGATTCTCTCTTCCATGAAGCACAAATTGTCAATCACCTTGATTAGCCTTCTACACAATTAACAGAATCTGAATGCACTAATCACTACTGAACTTCTCCAGGTTGTTTTCCAGGGCAAATCAAAGATTAAATTAAATTATGAAGTAGCCAAAGGCTCCATGGATCTTTCATGGGCACCAAACTAGGCCCACTTCAAGTCCTCCCAGTTCACAGTCACGACAAAAGCAAAAGTGGGAAACCCTTTTGGGGTACAAAAGATGGAGTTCCAGCAATCCAAAAAGCCCCTGAGAATCACTCAGCTCCCATGGAATTCCATTTGAGGTGACAGAAGTGGCAAAGTGCCTCTGTTCAAATCCCTTCAGGTTTTTTGGTCACAATATCTGTGTTCTTTGCCTTAAGAATTACTTTTTCCTCCATTTTCATTTTCTGCTCTGTGGTTTGAGAAGCTGAAAATTTTGTGTCCTTTGGCCACTGCACATTGAGGGTTTGAGTATGCAGTTCTGATCAAAGCCCTGGCAGAAGTGTCCTCACGTTGCAAATATTTGTGAAAGACACATCGGCAGAAATCAAGACGTTGTATTTTATCATAGCAGAAGCATAAAAATTCCTATTAAGAGACATCCTTTGGCAGCTTCACTGAGTAAACAAATATTGCATTGTCTTAATGCACCCCAATTAACCCCAACAGATATTAATTAACCTTTGTACCTCGGGAAGTTTAGGTTTGTAGTGAAAAGGTCTCCAATGAGAGCTCATTTCATCCATTCGTGGCTTGCAACGTTCCCCTTGCACAGCAATTGCCTCTAGTCATATTGTGCCACCCATCTCATTTGACTTCCAGCCCATTCACTCATTGCTTTGCTTCATCCTGGGAAGAGGTCTCTGAATGCAGAGGAAGAACTGCACAGCAAGAGTTAATCCATAGTGCTTGTTAGGGGATAGATATCCCAGAATAGATCCAGAGCTGGGAACAGGTGAATCCCTTAGACTGAGTTTGCTGAGCCCACTTTCACCTGAGCATGTCCAAGGTGCTCATCCCACAGGATGGAAACTGGGAGCTGATCCACACATGGTGCCATAGGAGAATGGGCTGAGTGGGAAATGGTGAGTGCAGGGTCACAGAGGGAGCAGTGGGACTACTGGGAGGGCTGCCAGAGGCCTCATCTCATTGTTATGATGCTCATGGTTTGTGGGAGTTCATCCTTTGGATGCTCCAAAAGCATCTCCCAGGCTGGGCAGTGCGGTCAGAGGGAAATCACTGTCCCTGCAGGAGTGAGAGCAGTGTTGAGCCATAATGTGCCATAATGATCACAGCCCTGTGTTTTCTCCAGAGTTCTCACTCTCCTGTAGCTCCCCTTTCCTGGACGAGCAGCAAGGAATGTTCAGCCTCTGCAGAGCTGGAGAGGCCAGCCCTGTGTAGGTGCCACAGTGGTGGTGCTCACAGGAGCACTGGGTGACTCTGACAGAGGCATTAAGAGCTACAAAGTAGCAGCACTTGGAGGTAACACCTCAGGAAAATGCAGTTTGGTTTATTTGGTTGTTTTTTCTAAGCAAGCTGGGAAAGAATCATGCCAAGGAAGCAGCCTGGGACAAGTGGATTTGGATGTTTCATTTCAACTTCCTTACAGACCTCACAAAGATGTGTCCCATCAGAATATAAATTTATTCTTCTGTTTTGTGTTTTTATGTTAAAGATTGAAGCACCCTGTGAGGCATTAACTACTTAACCTACACATGCCTGGCCTCATCAGAAACCCCCTTTTTTCCATGCTGCTGTTGTCAGAGCATCTGTTGTTACGATGTGTTACTTTTAACCTTTTCAGTAGGCTTCATCAAGTAGATATGAGCTCCAGACCCTTGGAACTGCTGACGCCACAGAAACTGTGGTGATTGCAGTGATAAAGAATAACAGGAAAGATTCATCATGGAAGAGGAAAGATTCTTCCCCCTCCCTGAAGGAGAGACCTTCAGAATACTGCATAAGAGCCTCATGCTGGGTTTAAAAGTCTGCCTGATGTATCTTGCAGAATGTCTCCCTCACTCAGGCCATGCTTTCCCAGGTTCATGTATTTTATTCCTTCATTCCTTTGCTGTTTTCTGACTGCCAAGAGTGTCACCCTGAGTGTGCACAGAAAATCTGTGAGAAGTCTTCAGCAATTTAGGCCACATCACACGGAAAGCTCCTTCTGGTGTGAAAGGGCAGCTGAGGCTCTCCATGGTCCCCTCAGCTGTATGGAGTTGGTCACCTGGCCACAGACCCTGGGACATTTCAGTGGTACCAACAGCCTTTGAACACAACTGTGTACTTGCAAAACTGTGGGTGACACGAAGTCACTCCTGTGACAAGACAAGAGAAGAAGCAGAGGTGAGGGATTGTGCCAGCTGTGAAGAGCTGCCAGTGCAGCAGCTGGATGCCTGTGGGTTCGTGCGGGGTCACCCAGCAGCTGGAGTCCCCAGGCTCAGTGTCCTGGTCACACAGGGACACGTGGCTCCATCCTTCCCCTCTCTATCTCCTGCCAGGACCCTTGCACAGCCCCTGTGGCATTCCCCGCTCTCCCACCAGCCCTTGCATGCTGGCACCTGATGGCTGCACCTCTGCAGGACCTGGAGGAGCCCTGGCACCCAGGGAGCTCCCAGCTGGCAGTGCCTCCCCTCGTGCCACAACCCAGTGCTCCCTATGGAGTGTGGCTGATGGAAATGCTTCCAGTGGGACCCCTGCGTTCCCCAGGCTGTGCTGCATCCACACAGGCAGGCACAGGGCCTCTGTCATCAGCACTTGCCACTTGTACTCACTGATGGATTTTAGGGTCTTTTTTTTTTTCTTATTATCCACTGAGAATGGCGATAAGAGTTCAAGAAGATGTGTTAATTAAGGAAGACTTTCCATTTTGACATTATGATGTTATTTATTCCATGATTGTTTTCTTGACAGCCACCTTGGATCTCCTCTGTTAAACTTCCATGGCTGCTCCTTGCCATGACCTGATTTTTGTGTTAGGGCTTTCCAAGCCTGGCCTACAGAACAACCACTGTGTGTTAGCTGTCTCTTGAGATGGACCCAGGGATGAAGATCTGATTTAAATATTAAGAGCAAGAAAAATGCTTCACATTATCTGGATCAATTATAGTATTATAATTCAGCACTGTAGCCCCACAGTTTTGATACTATTTCCTTCATACTCTCAGTCAACATCATTGGACTGGTCCCACAGTGCACATCTGTATTTCAGTAGGAAATCAGAGTTTTGTGGATAATACAAAATGTGCAGAGGGCATTTGTATGGTCCACTTTAAATCCTAATGTTACCTTCTGTGGGAAAGAAATCCTGGCTTGGTCTTAATAACAAAAAAAAAAATAAATTGAAGAATCATTCTCAAGGCTTTGAGTACCTGGAAAGTGGGGAAAAGAAAACCTTACATTCCCTCATTTTCTCTCTATCCCTTCCCAAAAGCCCCAACACCATTCAGAAGCTGAGGGTCTGTGATGCTGAACAAACCTGGAGTATCCAGTGGCTGTGGGGTATCCCACTGTCTTGGGATTGTTTGGCTTGGCTGCCAAACCCTTCCATAACCTTTAGTTTAATTGTCTCTTAGTGCTAGGTGAGGATCTGTGCTGTCACTGCTCTGGTATTTACATACCTAATGCAAAAATGATTTTTTAATTGGCATTTTATTAGCTAGTTGGTGATGGCTGGGATGACGGATATTTATTCTAGATTATTAGTATTTATTCTAGATTATTAGTATTTATTACAGTCCTTGCCCTGAATGTAATAGCTTTATTGTACTTGATCTTATATATCATGACAGAGCAGAAGAAAAATGTTTCCAGGAGCCCAGGGTACTGAGGTGAGACGTGTGGATGGTTTCATGATTATCAGATGGAGTAAGAGCTGAAGGAATGATTTCTGGTGGGATAATTCTCTTCCCTCTCAACATCCACACTCCCACTGACAGCAAAACATTTGTAAAAAAAACTTAAAATCCTGATTCCTCTTTCTTCATCCCAGACCTTGAGCTCTCCCTGAATGCTTTATCAGCCTTTACAGAAAGCTTCTAGCCCTCTATTTAGGCCAGAAAACCATTACTCATCTGATTCAGTACATGTCTTGCCTTTAATATTTGATGTCTCATCTGTTGCCTCAGTCCTGGCTCGTGTTCATGTGCTGCACATAAGTCCAGTTATTAGATTATTATGAAATCATGGCATGTCTTTCAAGAGTGGCTTTTTTTTGTTTTCAGCCACTATCAAGAACCATTTCTGGTGCTGCTGTTATTACTCATCTTATGTAAACTGTTTGTTCCTGCTCAGTGGCTTCATTTCAGGGCAATTCTATTTTAAAAAGGAATTAAAAGATGATGGAAGAAATAAAACCCCAAATGGCTGGATGGGGAAGGGAATTAGAGATGTCATGGAGCATTCAGTGCTTCTGGGCAGTAATAAACCCTGCCTGGCATAAATGTAAATCAGCACTCTCAGATGATGTGGTTTCACTCCCCTGAGCTGCCCAACCAACTGCCCCCAACCTGTCTGGGGCAGGAACCTCAGCCTTTCCCTGCCCCATCAAACTGAGATAAAGTTTTCTAGAATTTCTACACAGTGAGAGATGGGAATTCGTGGCAGAAGTGCCAGTTGTTCTGTACCTGTTCCTAACATTTGCATTAGACAATCAGTTTGTAAGAGCAATTGTTAAGCTCTTCAGTTCCTTTATTTTTTGAAAGGTCATGGAATTAGAGAGGCATTTGCATACTTGGTGTGACTTAAGTGACAGCTTTGGTTTCGCCCTGTCAGTGGGAAGGTTTCTGGGAGGGATTTTGTAGTCAGGTCGTTGGATTTGGGATGCTGAGGGGTGGCACAGCTCAGAGGGCAGGACAGGGTGGCTGGGCCATTTGTTGCTGTCAGATGTGAAGAGAGAGGGTGATTAATGAGGAAGTGGAGAGGGAGGTAATTAATTTCCTGTTTCTGTACCCTCTTTTCTCTATGTTAGCTGTCTGGATCTGGCTGTGAAGTGTTTGAGACCAGGAGGGTCTGAGTCCTGCAAGGTTCTGCTCCCAGGGATAGTCCCAGCAGCAGAATAAAGCTTACAGGACACGTGCTTAGATGACTGTAGTGCCAAAGGCTTTTAATTTTTGGATGTATTTCTTAACCTTTATATAAAAGAAAGTATGCAAGTGATATTAATGAAAAAGGGTAATGAGATTTCATTACACTTAGAGACAGCTTTGTAGTCCTGAGATTAGAAGGAAATTATTATTTGTTGAGGTTCATTCAGTAGTGAAATTTCAATTCACCTTGCTGGAATTAGGAGATGCTCTCATTAAACTCTTCCTCATTGATGGGCAGCATTCTCTCAACTGACTTTATTTTAATATGACCTGAACAGAATTTCAATGTACTGCATGGAAAATCTTCGTAAGACTGGGAGGTCACAGAGGCATCCGTTGCAGGGGTGAATATTTCCACTTTGTGTTTCCCATCTTTGGGGTACGTTTTACTTGGAAACCAATCCTCTTGAGTCAGTTTAATGTAACCTCTATTTTTTGTGGTATTCCAGGCATTTGTTTTCCTTAGATAAGCAAGTGTCATGAAGAATTCCTGACCTAAGGGAGGCTGATGCTGGATTACATCACAGTGATGACATCATTATACCTTAGAGACAAACCTGACCTTCCTTAGCATTTGATCCAAACCATAACAGCAATCATGATTTACTGGGAGTGTCCCCTTGCCTTCTTCAGCTAGGCTGGGGCAGTTTCCTGAGGCAGCCCTCAGGAACTGAATCTGTTGGTTCCAGGCTCTTCATTTGAATTGAAAATGTGACATTTCCAGCTCTTCCAGTCACTGTTACAGAGATGATGCTGCTTAGATTGCTGCTGAGGAAATGGAAGAAAAAAAGCTTCTTGCTTGTTAGAAAGGGAAAAGCAGAGCAAAAGTCTGCTTCTAAAGGCAGAGTCAAATCCCACTAAAAATACTGTCTGGGGCTTGAATTGTCCTTGTTACCCCAGCAGCAGCTGAGCTGATATTTTTAATTCATGTTCATCAGGAAGATGTGAGAGTCTACAAGAGCTCCATCAGCCTGTGGGCCTGGGGCAGGGTCTCCTGAATTGTTACAGAGCAGCAGGAATGGCAGGGAGCTCGATGGGAAATACATAGAATTGGTGAAACCAGGCAAAGAAAACGAAATAATTGTCCAGTTGATTCTTTGGGGTGTTGTATTTTTTAATTTCTGTGATGGTGGGAGTGCTCATCATGGGAGAAAAAGAGTTTGAGGCCAGGGGGATTTTGGCTTCAGAGATAAAACCCAGGTCTGGGTTCTCACAGGAAGAATTCAGGTGTGTCATGCCTAATTTTTAATGATCTCTAACCAAAATAGTTGCCTTTCCTCTCTCCCTTCATCTCCCCACCATCCCTGAAAGCCTTTCCTTTCAGTGCTGAATAAATCTCACATTTGATTTTTAAAATACCATCGTTTACAGGTTTTGCTATTTGAAATTTTTATCTCCTTTTCTGGCTGCATCAGAAAAAGCACAGAAAGAATTTAATAAGCAATGACTTTTTTATTTGTTCAATTAACGCAAATGTAAATTCTTCATTATTCAGCTCCTAATTTGAGCCAATTTCAAACATTCTTTTAAATTTTTATGATGCTTTTTTTTTTCATTGTTGTGTTAGTAGTGCTGTGCTTTAGCTATTTTTGCAGCATCAGGATCATTCTGTGTTTGTCATGCTCCATTTGGTTGCAGTGGAGATGACTGTCAGAGAAATACATTTTTCCAGGCATTAATTGAAAAAATAGCTTTATATTCAGTGTGCAGGAACTGGCAGATGTAGATAAGGAACAGAGAAAATTCATTAAGTGGCATTTCTCCAGTTCTGCGTCCCTCTTCTCCCTCCAAAAAGGCAACAATGCCAGATTAAATCATAAATGAATTTAATATACTGCATGACACTGTAGAAAATGCTTTCTATGCAGTCACTTTCATTCTCCCACAAATTTTGGTGAAAACTTTAGAAAAACGTAACCTTAAGAAATTACTCAAGTAAATCAGTAAATTTTCACAGTATTTCCTGAACCTGTGTGCAATATTTGTATGTAAATTTAACCAAAATCTGCACATCTGTTTCTGAACGCTCGGGTCAAGCAAAGTTGTACTGCACAGCTTTGACCTAGAAAAGCACTTAAATAAAATACTCATACTTGTGTGGAGAAATGAACCTAAACCCAGCCAGGCTGTGACTTTTATTGCCACACAGAACAGAAGATTGGAGGCTGCTGCTTGTGCTGGGAATATGTGAAATCTGAAGTCCTACTGAGCTTCTATTTCCATTCATGTTTTTTAGTCCCCACTGGTTCTTCTCTACATCCTTGGATGTTTTATATCCTCACACAGAAATGATGTTTTAAATTGCCTTCATCTGCAATGCTCTTTCATTGTTGTGACAGGACTGGAGGGAGAAATAAAACAGTAATATTCAGGAGAGGAAGTTGGTGTGTTTAACATGGTAAAAACCCAGCTACAAAGTGGAGCAGCAGCAAAGGCATGTCCAGGCTCAGGTGCTGATGGGGCAGATGTCCTGTGCTGCCCTCGCTGTGCTCACTGCTGGCTGTGCCATCTGGGCACCACGAGCCAGCCCAGCCTCGCTCAGAGCCCCCAGGAATAATTAAAATAACTTTTCTGAGTAGAGCAGCTGACTTGGAAAAGATAAGGAGGGCCCCTCTTGTACCTTCTTATGCATTCTGAGAATTTGTGGGAGTTTTGCAGAGCAAACCTCTTGCCTCAGAGGCTCAGCGCCATTTCCCCACATCTTTGTCATTTCCATGCACTTTGCTGGCCCTTTCTGACATTATCTCTGCAGAACTCTGCAAATCTGATTTCATCATGCTTCTCCATTGTCTCCTTTCTTTTCTCTTTCTCTCCCTCGTTCAAAGAGTTTGTTAATTTATGCCTTTCAGTGGGAGTTAAAAACAAGCAAACAAAAAACCCCAAAATTTTGCTGGATGGGATTCTGAGTGATGGCTGGGTCACAGGAGAAGGGAAACCTTTTGGTTTGAACTGGACACTGGATGTAATTTTCCAGGATTTCTAAATGATTTACAAGGAAATAAATTTCATTATTAAAGATGATTATACTCTGGTTTTTAGATGAGACTGAGTGGGTGAGTAATTTCACCAAGACTTAGAGAAAAGAATAAAATCATCTACATAATTTACCCTTGTTTGTGCTTCTTAAGGAAAATGATTTTAACAAAAATGGAAGAGTCTGAATGACTGATGTCTGAATTCCAGCATTACGTGGATTATAGTCAGGAAAATAAGGATGACCATGGATGCTTTAGACAGTCTGTTCCTCAGTCAGCCTTACGGTGTCTAAATAGACAAATTTTATCTTAGAGAAAAAGCAGCTCTTGGTGTTCCAGCCTCTCCTTGGCTTTGGAGACTCCTCAGGTGTATTTTACACACGTCACAAACACAGGACAGGAGCTGTGCTTTGTGTGCCCTCCTGCAGTGAGGTCCAGGGCATCGTTCGAAACTCAGGAATGCAGCATGTCCCTGCAAATGTGACTGGGATTACTGAAAATCCCTGCATCTTTTCCCTGTGCTGTCCCAGCCATCCCTGCAGTGCTGGAGAGCTCCAGCCCTGTGCTGAGCTGCTGGAGCTGGCCCACCACTGAGCACAAATGTTCTGGGTTGGATCACAGGCATTGTTCACATGTCTGCTCCTTCCATTCTTTGAGATTTTTCCTTGCAGATTTTTGTGCTGCTGCCTGAAGCTGCATCAGATAAAAATTTCTGCCCCAAATCCCTGTCGATGGTGCCCATGGAATTTCCCCTCCGTGTGTGAGGTTGAGTTGGTTGAGTTTTGGGGGTGTGATGCAAACTGTGGGTGCCTTTTGTAAAAATCCCATGAGGAGGAGCTGGAAAGGGGCTCAGCCTGGAGAAAAGGAGGCTCAGGGGGAATTTCTGTCTCTGCACAACTCCCTGACAGGAGGGGCCTGCTCCCAGGGAACAAGAGGAAAATGGTCTCAAGGTGTTCCAGGGGAGGTTTAAATTGAATATTAGGAAAAATTTCTCCATGTCAAGCACTGGAAGAGGCTCTCCAGGGGAGTGATGGAGTCACCATTCATTGAAAACTTTTAAAAACATTCAGATATGGTGCCTGGGGATGTGGGGGGCTTGGAAGTGTTGGGTTAAAAGTTGGATTCAATGATCTTAGAGGTCTTTTCCAACCTTAATGATCCCGTGATTCTCTGACTCCTAGTGTAAACCCTTCTTTTTGGCAGCCCTGTAGTGTTAGCAGCTCAGGGTGCCCTGGGTTGGCTTGTGCTGGAGGCTGATCCCTCACTTGTGTTGCCCAAACTTCTGTGACCTGTGTGGGATCACAAAAAGGCAGCAACTCCTGTGGCACAGGGGAAAAGATTTCCCCTGCCATGAGAGCTCTCAGAGGAGTTGGAATGCTGGGGGATGATGCAGGCACTTTGTGCTGGCTGGAACCCCTCTGTCCCAGTGTCACTGAGCATGGGGCCCAGCAAATTAACCGAGGTAATTAATAATAACACCAGCGGCCCTGCTCTGCGGGAGGGACTCGTGTTTCTCAGCAGCTGAAGGCGAAATGAAACTTTGATGAGTTAACCAAGAGCCAGAAGCTGCCCAGCAGCTGTAAGGAGACACCTGAAGGGAAAGGTGAGTCAGGATGTGCCTGGAGTGGGGATCACTGATCCAGGGTGGCATCACTTTCGTCCCCAGGAGCCGCCTGGGAGGGGCTGGGGGGGCCAGGCACAGAGTGGGGACTGTTGGCATTCCCTCCTGCTTGCAGGGCGTGCTTCGCACTGCTGAGGTGTCCCGCATGCTTTGGGGGAGTCAGGGATTTGCCCTGAACTGCCCGAGCCCAGGAGTCCCCGTGGTGTGGGGTTGATGGTTCCCCCCTCACAGGCACCTTGCTGTTCCTCCAAGGTCAGCTCTGGTGCTCTCCTGGGGTTGTGCAAGGATGGATCACCATAAACAGTTATAAGTAACAGAATCACAGGATCACAAGGTTGGAAGAGACCTCCAAGATCAAGTCCACCCCAGCCCAACACCTGAACTAGACACCATGGCACTGTGTGCCACATCCAGTCTTCACATCCAGGCATGGTGGCTCCACCAGCTCTCCGGGTAGACAATTCCAGTACTTGATCACCCTTTCTGTAAAAAAACTGTTTCCTAATACCCAGCCTCTATTTCCCTTGGCACAGGGAAGACTGTGCCCCTAGTTCTGTCATTACCTGGAGAAAGAGACCAACCCCACCTGAGCACAGCCACCTTTCAGGTGCTCTGGAGTGATAAGGTCACCCCTGAGTCTCCTTCTCTCATACATAACTTTATGTTGCTGATCACATTCAAAACCTAAAGTCTGTAAATTTTCCAGCTGAGTTGGTCTCTTCTCTAAATAAAACAAAAGGAAACAGCCTCGGGTGCACCAAGGGAGGTGTAAATTGAATATTAGGAAACATTTATCCATGAGAAGGGTAGGCCAGCACTGGAACAGGCTGCACAGGGAAGAGCTGGAGTCACCACCCCTGCAGGGATTTAAAAGATGTGGATGTGGCACTTGGGGACAGGGGTTGCTGGTGGGATTGGGAGTGCTGGGAGAACAGCTGGACTCGATGATCCTAAAGGGCTTTTCCAATCTGACCATTTCTGTGATATCGGGTATTGTTTAGCAGAAATATGGAACTGCAAGAAGTTCTTGCAGTTCTTCATGCTGCTCGGAGAGATATTTGGGCTCAGTTATTTTACCCTGATGATGCTTGAAAATATTTTTGTTTGTTTGTTTGTTTTTGTTTTGTTTTTCTGTAAAGGCACCAGACGTGCATCATTTAATATAATTTAAAAGGAGGGGGAAAAGCACCTCAGTGGATTATTCAGCACAACCACCCATTGCTATCCTGTGTCCTTAAACTGAAATGCTCTTAAATTGAAGCATCATGTAAAATACATGGAGCCACATTGTTTCCTTTTGCCTTTCTGTGCATATTCAACTTATCACTTTTCCTTTTTCCTGTGACAAAAATGTTATGCGGCTCATTCCAGGGATGTGCTGAAGTCCATTTGCAGCCACAGGTTGCTTTGAAGTAGCACAAGAGAAGCTTTATTGATTTATCCTTTGCATTCAGAACAAAGATTTGTGTGACCTGCTACAGGTATTACCAAAAGCTTCCATGATCTGTTCCAGCTTCATCCCAAAAATAATTTCTTTATGCTTTAGTATCTATTTTCAGAAGTCATTGCTTGTATATATGTATATACATAGGTCTTACTAATATAAACCTCTGAATTCAAAGACTTTTTAATGATTAAACCTGGCAAGAATTAGTGATAAATGGAGCTCATGAGAATTCTGCTCAGAATATCAGGACAAATCTTCTTGCAAAACCACAATTTAAGTGCAATATTTGTGTTTGTTAATATGCCGTAGGTGCTACAGCTTGGAATTTTTCTTGGAGAAGTAATTTATGGGAATGCATTTTCTATTTCATGGCAATTTCACCTGATTTTATTTTATTTTGTTTTTTTTACAGGATTAGCTGGCACTGCTGCAGACCTAGAAAAAAGAAAGCTTATTTTTGGAAAAAATTTTATACCTCCAAAGAAGCCAAAAACATTCATACAGCTAGTTTGGGAAGCATTGCAGGATGTGACTCTTATAATCTTGGAAATTGCAGCCATCATATCTTTGGGGCTTTCATTTTATCAGCCACCTGGAGAAGGGAATGAAGGTAAAAGCTTTTCACAGAAGTCATCTCAGTTTAAGAAAAGTGTGTCCTAAATCTCAAATCAATTCCATCACCACCCTCCAGAAGGTCACTAACAGGAAATTTCCACATGGTTTGTTCCTGATCCCATTTCATCTGGTCCTGACATATTTTTCTTTTCATCTTGATGTTTCTTTATGCAAATCCTGAACATCATGACGTGAGTTAAAGGGAAATCATAATGTTCTTGTGAAACTGGAGTGGTTTTGATTGAGTTTTCACCTTTGAGCCTGCATTTGGAGTGTTTGATTCATCCTTTGTGGTTGTTTATCACGTGTTATGGATGAGAAATATGTAATTGTTTATGTAACTGCTGGATCCCGTTGCAGGAACACAGACAAGTCTCCAGTTTACACTAGAGGAAGGATTGAGCTCAGTGTGATTCACACATTTCAGTATTTTTAGTGGTGCAGCTCAGGCTTGTGAGCTGGCTCCAAAGGGAGCATTGGAGCAAAGTGCTGTTATTGATGAATATTCTCCATATTCTGCAGAGCCTTTCTGGCTGCAGGAAGTTTTATCACCCTGCCTCCCCCCCCCCCCCCTCTTTGGAAAGCACTCTTGAATTCGCATGCTTAAAATATTTGTTCCTCTCCATAAATGCAAGATTTCCATTTCTGGCAGCTGATCCAGATTTCTTCCTCCCCCCCTCTCCTGCTCCCTCCTAGACTTCTAAAGCTGGATCAAACATGCTGTGTGAAATGACGTGAGCAGCTTGGCAAATGTAGGAAGAATGTCTTCCTCTAAATATAGCCCTGAAATGCTTTTTACATTTGCTGCAGTTTCCTTTGGGCCCTTCCCTTCCCTTCCCTTCCCTTCCCTTCCCTTCCCTTCCCTTCCCTTCCCTTCCCTTCCCTTCCCTTCCCTTCCCTTCCCTTCCCTTCCCTTCCCTTCCCTTCCCTTCCCTTCCCTTCCCTTCCCTTCCCTTCCCTTCCCTTCCCTTCCCTTCCCTTCCCTTCCCTTCCCTTCCCTTCCCTTCCCTTCCCTTCCCTTCCCTTCCCTTCCCTTCCCTTCCCTTCCCTTCCCTTCCCTTCCCTTCCCTTCCCATTCAGCAGCACAATCAGCATGTAGCCATGCACAGCTCTTGGGTCCTGGTGGGGATTCATTAATTCCTTTATAAATTATTGGGAATCTTTCAGTGCTTTCTCACTGAATTATGAATCCATGGCTCAATCCATGCTCAATTTAGGCATGAAAAGATAAAGGAGTAATTTATTTTTTTTTCAGCTGAAGAAAATGTTATTTATTGGAATTACCTCATATAACTGGTGGTATACCTTGGGGACATTGTAAACCATGAGGGATTCTTTACAAAAATAGGATTTAGCTTAGACTAAATGCACAGTTTGCTTTATTTTATTTTATTTGGGAGGGAAGGAATTTTGAAAGTGTGATTTCTCCAGGTTGTAGGAAGAGGAGAGATGTGTCATCAGGCAGGGGTGGTTTGTTTCTTTCTTTTTCAAATTGTTACTCTTATTATTTCTACCCTACTCTTAAAATGTTTCTTTCCCATGGGAAGACAGGAGCCTGCTGAGTTTCTGAGGGAGTCTGGGAAGCTCAGCAGCACAGCCTGGGAAGATGTGTTTGTGTTTTCCCACAGACAGAATTTTATTCAATAGTCACTGTTTTCCCTGCTTGAAGAATTGTTTTTCTGAAAGGTTTTGCCTTGGTTTACACAAGAAGAAAACCAAATTAGTGAATATCTTGTAATCCCATTTTTGACACTGTAAAGACATTGTAAAGGTCTTCCACATTTTTTTAATACATTCTGTTGTATAAACAATTCTCTTTAAATAATTTTAAAATTTAAAATTTATACTAATTTTAAAATTAGTATATCATAAATTGCTGCCGAAGGTACCTTTAATTTATTGGTAGATGACCTTTTTAAAGAGTCCTGAACACTGGAAAATGGATGTATTAAGCTTGATTTTGCCTTGGTGAAGTGGGGAGTAATCCCGCTTGAAATTTATTTTAATGGGTTTGTCGTCAGTATTTTCCTTTCCTGACTATCTCCAGAATGAACATTTTATTGAAATATACACTTATTTGCAACTTTTATTTTGTTTTTTTATTCCCCTTGAAAACAATATATTTACTTCTGAAAGTACAGCCAGGTGTTAGAAAGGAGAGCTGGCACATGTTGTTCTCTATTTTCAGTCTTGCCTCCTCTTTTAAATTCTTTCTTTTTTCATTTGTTTTTTCCAAATGAAATGCATTTTCATTATGAAAACGAGTTAACAGCACTGTTCTTTCCAGACTGATTTGTTCAGTTATCACTGCCAATATTCTGAACTCGTCAACTTCTTGCTTGGAGTAACTTGAAAAGTTGTCACCCCTTAGAAGTGATAGTCTTGCATTGGAGGATTAAAGGACAATAAGATGGAAAGAAGAGACTGTAGAACTCAGTGTCAGGGAAACACCACTTCTGTCTGTAATGGAGCATTTATCTGCCTTTATTTAATATATTTCTATCTGCCTCTCGCATCCTAAACTTATATCTACCAATGGCATTAGTGGTTAATACAATAAATTGAACTCATCTTTGTTTTTAAAAATCACTGTAACTCCTTTCTTGACTCTTGAAACCCACACATAACTTTTGATGCTGTAACAGAATTAGCATTTAGAAGTGCAAAATATATTTCTCCTGAGGCTTTTGAAGGAGAAATTCAGGATAAAATCCCCACATGCAGTAAATATTGGAGTGCATGAACTGCTTCATGAGCCTTGTGTGAGGGTGGAGCCTCATGGATGTGAGTTGAGTGTTCACATCTTCACTGCAGATCTGGGTGAGTCCTGGAGAGCAGTCTTTCCATTTCTGCTGCAATCAGGGGATCTGGGCTAGAGGAATCCCTGGATAAAAGTGCAGTTTGATTGCTTCTCCAGAAGCCACTGCAGTTCTTCCTTTTCATATTCCTTAGCAGGAGTGGAGGTTTCAGGAACGTTTTCTCCGGAGTTTTGATGATGTGCATTGCATTCCCTTTCACCACCTGACAGGCCATTAGAAGCAATTGAGATCTTTTGCATAAATTATTGTCATCCGCGTGGCAATTACTGTTCTCATTACTGAGCCACACGAAATCAGTTTTCTACCCTTTCAAAAAGGTACAAAACTGCGGTTGGATTTTAGAAAATGCATCTTGAGAGAAAATTCCCAGTGCAGATGTAGCCTCTGCTACAGTGAGGATCACACAGGGGTGTGGCTGGGGCGAGGTAAAAATGTTTTGTTCCTCAGAAAAAACACTTCTGTGTCTGGGGTTTGTGGATTACAGTGTTCCTGCCATACAGAGTAGGGGCTCTCTGATATCTCAGAGGATCTGGTGAATGTGTGAGATCCTGGCTTCATTTTAACTTTTTTGTAATGTACATTAGAGGTAGTCCAGGACTAAAATGGAAATGTTTGTCTTTGTATAGCAGTATATGGTGAAATGATTTTTATGTACTGTTAGTAAAGAAATGCCCTGTCCTGTTTTTAAAGACAGTGTAAAGAGTTCCTTCATCAGAGTAAGCAATGGACTCAAACCATTGAATTACTTGAGGAAACAGGACATCCTTCCGGACAGAGTGCTTGGACTCAGAAATCCAGCAAGGGAATGGGAAATGGCAGGGCTTCTCTTGGTCATTCCCAGATATCTGTCTTATTGTGGCTGTCAAAATACAAGAATCTCCTCCTCTACCTGGTCGCTTGTTATTTTTGGTGGGTTTTTGTTGTTTCGTTTTGTTGTTGTTTCTGGGTTTTTTTAGATTTTTTTGTTTGTTTGGCTGGTTTGCTTTGGTGTTTTCCTCACTCTTTTCTCTCAGAGCTCTGCTGGAGCAGTCACTTCTGGCAGAAATGCCCTAATGGCAATTTGCAGCTCTGTCTCCTTCTGGAGCTGTTTTCCCCCAGTCCCCCATCAGGATTCTGCTGCTTTGGTGCCTCCCCTGTCTTATCCATGTGAAGTGGTCAGAAATTCCCAGAGCCTTCTGCAAACACCTTCAGCAGGAATTTCTGAGCCCTCTTGAGTCCTCCTCTTTGTTTCTATCTTCAGCCCCAGCATCACATGTGGATCTTATTATCCCCTTGCAAAAACTGCTGATGTCAAGCCCTGACAATCATCGGCTGGTTTCAGGAGTGTAACTAACATTTTAACTGTTCTTCCTTGAATTCTCTTTCCTTCTGGATTGCAAAGGGGGAAGAAGGCAGCCTGAGGTAAGATGTTCCAACATCACAGTGTTTACCAGGAAGCCCTAGGCTGGAAACCTATTTCCTAGTGTACAGCTTTTTGTATCTTAAAGGTGGAATAAAAAGGAAAGGACTTTTTGGTTCAGGCAGCTTCTGTTAAAATTCCAAAGGCAGAAGTCTGGATTGAAAACAGAGTTAAATGATCAGTTACATTGCTCAGTGCTGCTCAGCAAGGCTTTTGTTGGGTTACCCTTCCCCTTGCTCCTGCAACAAGTTGGAAAAACATAGGAACAAGACATGGTCCCATGAAATTTGGGCCTCCCAAACCACTTATATTGAGATGTTGGTGGTTTCGTGATGCTGCTGCTGCCCAGGCCTGGAGCTGAGGTTCCTGCTGGCCTCTCATGACCTAAAAAAGAGACTTTATTTCATGGGCTGCGCCACTCATGTGCTTTCTTACCATTTTTGTAATGTGCCACATCACTCAGTGGGGACTCAAGCTGGAGATTTAAACCAGAAAGGACGTCCAGAAACTGGAGAGAAGCTGCAGCTGCTCCACGGCTCCTGTGAGGATCCTGCCTTTCCCTGTTCCTGTGCTCAGCCTCCCCGTGGAGGCAGCACTCTCTTGGACTTGTGGCACAACTGTTGTGGGAATGTCAAATCCCTGCATGGATGGGATGGACAGCGGGGCCCAAGCAGCCAGGGAAAGGCAGGAGCCAACCTGTCAGCAGTGCCAGAGCCACCAGGCAGCAGGAAAGGTCCTCCCTGAAGAAGCCAAGGCAGCCAAGGGGTATTTAGATTGAAAAACTCTGTAAAAATCAGTCAGAGGGGGAGAAAAACTCAAAGCCAAACAAAAAAGTTCCCCATCTCCTTGTCCATATCTCTTGCGTGGGGTTGGAAGTGCTGTGCTGCTCCCATCTTCTCCCAGGTTGCTGTGGAGTACAGCTCAAGATGTGCCTTTGGCATTTCATCTCTTTGAGCAGGTCTGCAAATAAGGAACAGTGAGGAAGATTTGACCAGCTGTTAGTTTGTGTGTCTTGGGGAGAAAGTGAAAAAAAGTAAAAAATGTATTGATATTAGAAAGAATACCTATAAAAAGAGTATAAGCACCTGAAAAAATATAGAGCAGTTGGCAACAAGCTTCTTTTTCTTAGGAGTGAAAATGCTGAATGTAACACCAGCTAGCTTGAATTTCTATGCAGTTTGTACTGATGTACGTTAAAATATATATATATATATATATATTCCCATCAATTTGGACAGTCCATGCAAATTCCCTGTCTTGGAATTCTGCTGGAGCAGAGCAGCTGCAATAATGAGTGTGTGCTAGGCTCACACTGTTCTGAAGATGTGAGGTCTGTCCCAACCCCCCAGCACTCAGTGTGGGATATTCCTAAAAGGAATTAGAAGCCGTTGGAATAACATGAAATGGAGACATTGCTCCCTCCAAACACTTCAAAATATTGTTATTGTGCCTGTGTCATGTTGTGGTTCCAGCTCTCACCTTTCCTTAGGTGGTTTGTGGTTTTCTTGCTTTAGGCTGCTAAAGGGAATGTCAGGATTTCAGGGAAGGTGAAACAGGCAGGAAAAGCTGCTTTCTGTGTTGCCATATGTCAGGACTGCTTGACCATAGATGGAATTAAATTATTCTTTCTTTCCTTCCTGTTTTTAAACTGTGATTTTCTTCCTTTCTTTGCCAATAACTCTGGCAGAGCTGCACTCATTTCAGTAATTTCAGGTGGGTGATATTTGGAATTTCTCACTCATTCTGTATCCAATTCTCAACTATTTTCTTCTCACTGTCCCAGCAACATTTTTCTTTCTCACACTTATTGCCCAATCAAAAAAACTTCTGTTCCCTTTCCAAGAAGTGTCGTGTCTCAAGAAACAGGTCTGGTGGATATATATTCGTTTTTCCTGGGAACTCTAGAAACCTTCCACCTCTGTGATGAAATCATCTTGTTCTTAGATTGTACAAACACAGCAGATGCCTGGTGGGGGACCCTGGAAATAGGATCTGGCGTGCGCCATCGCTGCTTGGCTCCGGAGTGGTGCGCAGGTGTCGCCGGGGCAGGAGGCGACCCTTGGATCCACCAGGCACGGCAGGATTGGCTCTGCAGGAGCTCTGCCACCTCATCTGCTCTGGGAAGTGGTGCTGGGAGCTGTGAAATCCTCTGGGGAGAGCGTTTGGCTTCTGCCAAGTGCAGGCATGTCAGCGTGGTTGGGTTTGGATTTCTTGCTTTGAGCGTTTGTGTGGTTTCAGGCAGAGAAATGAGCACCGGCTCAGGAGTTCACTGCAACAAGGAATTCTCCTGTGCCCCTTGGCTGAAACGGCCCAGGGGATGGTTCAAAAAAGGGAAAGCACTGATTGCTGAGGAACTTGAACCAAATTTAATTAAACAGAATTAAAAGTAACCTGAGATGAATAGCCATATGAAAGTCTGGTGCCATCCTCTGAGGAATTCGGTTCATTTGCTTCCTAGTGAGCCACAATTGAATAGAAACTCAGTGTTTTAATGCAGCATTTATCAATTTTTTACCTCTTCAGCCCAGCCTACATTTCCCTTAGCATTTTAATTCAGGAGGGCTGTTGAATGCATAATGAAGCACATCCATTTTGTGTCCTTTGCCAGACTTTTCCATCCTCAGGTTCTTGCAGGGCCCACTTAAGATCCCAGGACATTTTCCACAGGAAAATGTTGCATGCACTCCTCTGTCTCTAAAAATCTGCCACCCTGAGTTTCATTAATATGCAGATAATCAATTTGATTAATGAGTGAAAAAATTAGAAATGTCAGAAATGAGTCAGCTGAACAAAGTTAATTCTCCAGTCTTTTGTGGCAGCTTTACATCTTAAATTTGTTTTAGAGCATTTTACATGTGGTAATGTAGATTGCATTAAAAATGCACAAACACAGGCAGCACAAAAATCTAGTTTGTAAGGCCAATGTTAATGCTGTTTTGCAACCATCCTAAAATCATAGCAGCACATAGAAATAAACATCTGCAAGTCTTTTGCCAGCCCTCCTGGTTATGAAGACAAGATCAAGTTGGAAAACTGACTCCAGGATTCGTGTGTGTGTGCGCACTTTAACCAGTGTCTCCCAGTAACATTTTTGGGGCACTGAAAATCTGCCACCACTTCAAGTCATCTTCATTAAACAAAATTGAGAAAATATGAAGCATTTTCAAAAGAAAATGAGCAAAAATCCATTAATTTTAACACCTGCAGTGTTCTGAGCCCTAAATTTCACCCCTTTATGTGGCCTATGTCAGTACAAAGCAAACCATCCCCAGCAAGAGCTGAAAATATTTGTAGAACTTTGCTGCAGATGCTGGATACAGCAAGTGGTGAACATCTTGCAGCTTCTGATGTGTTTGTCTCATCCAATGCACTCATGTGCATTGTAAGTTTGCACAGAGATTGTTACATAATGTTCTCCAGGCACTGAGCAATAAGAAATCAATGGAAAATCATGGATATCAGGGGGTCTAAGGGCCACCCAGCCTTAAAAGCTGATGTGTCCTAATAAGAATCCTTGATCATCTTTGCTGCTGAGCAAATCACACTTTCCCAGATGTCACTGCACCAGAGGGTTTTATTGTGCTGCCCAGGGAGGAGCATTCTCAAGAGAAGCTGAGCTATTAGAAGCTAACATTTTTTAATAAAAAATAGATTGTTGTCAGAGTTAGCAAAACACAACTTTCACGAAGTGTCATTGCACACACACAAATTCTCTTCTTCTTAATCATAAAAAAATTAAACTGTGAGATTCCTGAAGGATTTTTTAAACCAGTCTAAACAGTCTGTGAGCACAAAGGGGAGGAAGCATTTGGCAGCCTGGGAAGCAGGAGAAATGGAAGTGTTTGCCCTCTTAAAAACAGCTTGTTCTGCCAGAACCCCCCATTCAACCTCCTTCCTCCCAAAGCGTGCATGAGGTGAAGCAGCATATGGCTTCTGGAGACATTACCCCAATCTGTTTGGCTAAAGAAATTCAGTTCTGGTAAGAATTTGCTTTTTTTAATTCCTGCTCTAGATATCATTTCAATACAAGGACGGGTGGGAGTGTGTGTGCTGTGTGTCCCAAACTCTCATTGTCACCAGTACTTGTGCAAGGCTGAGCTCATGGGGAGAAGATTGTGTCCCTTTGGATCATCACTCCCTGGACACACTACTGAATTTCTGAAACATTTTTGCTTTCATGTGATTTTCAAAAGAAGGGACAAATTTAGGTTGGGGGCTCCTCCACGGCTGTGATGTGGGGTGATGGGGACATCCTGTGGGGCTGGGCTGGGGAATGGAACCAGCCAGGGCTCAGACCCAGCCTGCAGAGCCTCTCCTGGGGCTTTGCAGCCCCTGCTTGGGACGGTGCTCCTGGAGAGAGCCTGGAGCCCGGTCAGTGCCACAGCAGCACCCGGTGCCTCTCAGCCGGGGGGGCTGGGAGAGGGATAAATGCGGCATTCGGGCTGGATCTGGGGGGGTGCCAGCCCCTGTGGGGCTGCTCAGGGCTGCTGACACCCTGGGCTTCAGGGGTCACCTGGGCATGGCCCTGACCCCGGGACAGCCAGGAGGGCAGGACAGTCCTGCAGGGCAGCCAGGCTGGGCTTGCCCAGAGCTCCCCAGCATTCCCTGAATTAGGAGTGATGCCAGGAGGAATGCTGGATGGATAAATCAGAGAGCACTCCAGGCTGGCCTGGCTAATCCCAGCCTGGCAACACCAGCCTAAGGCAAATGAGGCAGGAGATGATGAGCAAACCCACCTGAAGGGATGCTGGAGGGGGTTTAGTCCATCCCAGGCTCAAAAGCACCATCAATGCTTCAACCCTCCCTGACAGGCATTTATCAGATTTATCTTTAGAAGGTTCCAATGTTGGAAATTCTCGGAATTCCCTGGATAATCTGAGTGTCCCTGCACCAAGACTTTAATTCCTGGTGTGTAACCAGGGTGTCTCTTGTAAGAATTGAAGCACAGCTCTGTGTTTTGTGTTTTATAAGGATGTAAAGACCGATTTGTGGTGTTTTATTTCCAGCTGTAATTTGTCTCCTAGAAGACAGCCTGTTGATAAATACCAGGGAATAGCTGTTTGTGGAGATTTACCCACAAATGGGAATTCTTTCAATGGCAATTTGAAATTTGAGCAGGTTGGCAGTAGTTCAAAAAGCGCAAATATTGCACTGAAGCTGACAAAGAGAGCCAAAATATTATCTTAAAAAATATTTGCCTGTTTTTTGAAAAAAATAAATAGAAGTTGCCTTAAATCAATGGGAACCCAAAAACTCAGAGAAGATCATTATTATGAAAAGCTAATAGCTTATGAAATAAAATAATATAAAAGTACAGGAATGTAACTTTTTGTCGTGTCCCCTGCCCAGTTGTTGTTGGGCAGGGGACAGTTCCAAGGTCTGTGAGCGCTGGCCTTTAGGCACTCAGCTTCATGGCTTCTCACAGAAACCTGTGGTTTCCAGCTGGAATAAAAAGACCAGGAGAGCAGCTCAGACTTTTCCCACAGGCTTTATGATCGTCCGTGAAGGAGTCAGGCTACAAATCCAAAGATGGGGGATCACACATGTACTTTTATAGGGTTTGGGGGGATCACAAGTAAACCAGTGGAAAACAGGGTTAACACATTTTGGCCAACTACATTATCTTTCTTTGTTTGGGACAACCAATTATAAAGAACCAAACCTAACCATTAATATTCTAAAAAAATAAAAAGAAGAGCTTGCATTTTTCTAGCATGAGTCATTCTAAGTGAGTAGTTTTTCTTATTTCAAAGGAAGTTCCAGAGTGCTGTCACAGGGGTGTTTGCAGAGGGATTCATCTCCTCTACACAGGAGTATTGAATTTTTTCTTATCTCATCGTTATTTAAAAATAATTTTTAATTTGGCAGCTTTAAGATACCAATTAGTACTCAAATTTGCAGAATTTTTATGATGTGAATATTTTAATATTGACTGTTTCTGTATCAGGTCCTAGGTTTATTTTTCTGTTGAAGTCGAGGCAAAGTATGCTACATCTCAAAGTCTTACTGTGCTTACTGTTCCTCACTGTTGGTGGGCTTGAATTAGAATGAAAAATTGTTACCTAAAAAAAAAAAAATGTTTAAGCACAGAAACAAATCAGAAATACCTTTTTGAACAGGAAGGCACTTGTCATATATGTATATTTTCATGTATATGTGTGTGTGTGTATATATATATCTCCTAAATAAAGTAACATTTAAACAAGTAGCATTTAAACAAGTAATTTCAATTTATTTGTGTTTTGCACAAAACCAGAAATTTTTTTCTCCCCAGGAGATGCTGCTCCTCTTGTTTCAGTTTAGTGTGGGTAATTAATATGCAGAAAATATAGAATATACATTCTAGATGGAGATTATATTAATTTCCTGCAGCTTTGGATATATCCATGTGAACATTTTAGTTTAGAATTTGCGTCAGAAATCCCATCTCCTGTCTGTCCCCAGTGGGGTTCACAGTGAAGGTGTTTTTGGATGTAAATTCAGGGGGAATTTCATCCCATCCTTTGGGGTGAAAATAAACTGTAAAACACAGTCCAGGACACATTCCTTTAGCACAGAGATCTGCACTCTAAAATGCTTTTATAGGGCCATACAAATCTTGGGAGAACTTTTTGATGCCTTCTGCTGTAAGACATTATGATAGAATTTTAATTTTTTACTGTGCTGATTCCTCATCCCTTAAAGCTTTCCAGCACGAAGGGATGGAGATGAGAAGTGGAATGAAAGCAATATATACTGCAGTTTGTGAGGGGTTTTGTGGCTGAGCTCTACAGATCTTCCCTATTTCCTTTGGCCAGGTTTTCTCTTTCTGAGTGAGGCAGGGACAGCATCAGGAGAGGCCCAGGTGCTCCAGGACTGGCTCCAAGGGCACTCCTTGAATTTTCTGGGATTGCAGGGGTTTGTTTTCTTTTTCTTTTGTTTAAGCTTCTCAATTGCAAATTTTCTTTATCAGTGCCTTTCCAGCTCAGAACCTCTGAAAACTCTGAATGACTCTTTAGGGATCTGTTAAATCAGTCACCTTTTCCCAGTAACCTCTGCAGGGCCTGCAGGGTGGAAAAAGTTGACAATTTCTCACTAAATGGTCTGGGTGTGTGAAGTGTGTCAGATCTTGGAAAAGGCTTCTGATTGCACAGAACACAACCAAAGCAGCTCCAACCATGTAGGAAGTTTTAAGATAAATGTTTATGCCAGTGTGGTCAGGCATCCCCACTCCATCCCCTGCTCCTCTTGGGGATTTTGAAGCTCTGGTGAAACATCTGTCAAGATTTCTAGGCAAAGTCAACCTTTTTTCAGTTTTGCTTTTGCAAATTTTTGGTAGCATTGTTGTTAATTAAACCCTCTCCATTAGAACATCTTGTTTGAAAGCGTCAAAAGACGAAAAGAGGAGAGTATTTTTGGAAGCCAGCACATTTTATTTCAATCAGAACACAGTTAAAGAGGGATGGAACAGCATAAGCATCCATTACTGAGGCACATGCCACCCCAAAACCCTTCCTCCGTGATGTGCTTTTTTCATCCCTGTGCTTCAGACAGAAAGGGAAGAGGCTCTGTGGATAAGCACAAGACAGACAGCTCTCATCTGATCACGGATTTATGAGCTGTTTATTTGCTGTTCTCTTCAGTGTGAAATGTTTTTCAGGGCTCTATTTAAAGTAGAGTGCCCCGATGAGAGCTGCTTTTTGGGAAGCATTTCTTTCTTTGCCTGGGTTGCTGTGTTTCCTGGGGCTCAGGGATCTGAGTGGGAGCTGAGGAAGTGCTCAGAGCCTCCTCTGCTTCCAGCTGCATTTCCCAAGTGCTGGAAGTGATGCCTTGATGCCAGAATGAAGGCAATAAAAGCAGTTCTGTTTATTGAAGGCCCTTCAGGTACATTTTGGGCAGACAAAGCCCCCCAGGGGCTACACCCAAAAATGGACCCCAGCTCACGGGTTTTCACTCTTTTATAAGTTTGGTCCATTTGCAGACTGGGGGTCAATCTCCCAGTTACAGCTGCAGGTAATGAAGTCATTTACCCCAAGTTTGCTCCCCCCAATTCACTTTTGTTTCCATCTCTGGGCCCTGAGGCAGTGAGGTGTCCTTGACTGCCAGCCTGGAGAGGAATT